>NC_089196.1:22054910-22234239 GCF_963930695.1 Labrus bergylta | reverse complement strand
AAGTGCAAAGTGAACTCCAGGCTGAGGCCGTTTCAGCTGGCAGAGCATTCAGGATTTAGGTCAAAAACTGCTGCAGAATAATCCCTTACTTTTGTTTGAATGGAAAACAAAGTCCCAGTTCCTTTTCAAGTCGTCTTCGCCTGTGGAGCGCAGACATCACACAAGATCTGTACGTGGTAATTTTAAGGATCATAATGAGGATCATAAGCAACACCGCAACCACACACTGTGCGAGCTATCCGTGCAGGAAGTTTTGCACAGTAGGACTGCATTTGGTATGCAGATAAAGCAGACCATGCAGAGTGATGGTCTGATTATTTGGATGGGCCTCTATGTAGCATTCCTTCCTGGTTGAGTTCCACCACCTGCTTTCTTCTGCAGGGAATCACTTGGAAGACGAACTCAGGGAAACGTATAAGAGAAGACAACGAGGCATTATGACAGAGAAGGCTGAAGAATCCACTTTTAACTCCACCGCAGTGTAGGGTATTTTTTTTTTTTTTTCGAGTTAGAAGATGATGCAAATGAAAAATCACAAATTGCTTTGTTAAATTTGAATCAGATCGAATGAAGTAAGAGTCAAAGCAGCAGTAAAATCAGCTGTTTTCTGCACCGGGTCTTTGGAAAGCGTTCCCAGCTGACTACAGACGTATCACCCTGCATGCTTTGTGGATGAGTCCACACCACAACTCAGGGACCCCTGGCTAAGGGCCACACTCTGAGTCAGTGGGAAACATTTTCTCAAAACTGTGTTTAATCTGAGGGGGGCGGGGGGGGGGATAACCACCCTTCAGGCGTAAAAAGAGAACTTTTGTTAATCAATTGCTACTTAAGTGTTGTTCTTCTGGTGGTTACACATGGAATAACCAAGGTTAGCAAATTGTTATAACCTACATGTTATGTTTCTTTGAGCACATTCTTTGTTATTTTACAAGCTGCAGTGTAACAGGTGGAGTAATACAGTCGTTCCAGGGGGAGTCTTCCTCTGGATTTTCTGGATTTTACTTTCTGAACTCCCTGAATGGAGTTATGGGACACCCAATCAAAGCTCTGCAGGCCGCTGTATGCATGTAGTTGAAACACATATCCCTAGGACCACATGCAAAACGTGTCAGGATGACCCAGAAAGCAGAGCAGTGCATAACTGCAGCGAGCAGCGGGGTAGACCCCTGGAGCAACAACAGGCCAAATTGCATGGCCTAATTTTTTACATCTGCTGTTTCCCCCTAAACACTAAGAATAAATACAATAATTGATAGCAAGATTGTTATTTTAAGAATTATTTGGTTTCACGTGCCTTTTTAAAAAAAAACATGCATGCTTAAAAACAAAGGAAAACATTCATTAACTCAGCTGAACTTCTTTTATCAGTTTTTCTGTTGACGGAATGATGTATTCTTCCTTTTCTGATCCAGTCATTTGCAAGTTGCTTTAAGACGCAAGGGAGGAGTTCATTCAGAACAGTCTGGGCTTGTTTGGACTCAGCTTGACACAACCCCCCCCCAACACACACACTCACTTAGACACATTAACTCACACAATCATCTCAATGAATAGAGCTTGCAAACAGTGATCTGGAGGTGGAACGTTTATAACGCGTTTTATTTTACAAGGAAAAGCCAAAGATTGGACAGAAGCCTGTTTTGTTGTGTTTGCATGCTTTTATGTGGTCATGTAGGTGTGTCTGTTTCTGTTTTTTGTACTTTTCAATGTGTGTGTTCAGCAGCAGACCTCAACCATCAGCGAGTAAATAGACCTCACCAGTAAGAACATGCATGGCATGGAAAAAGTCTCTTTATTACTGCAGCAGCAGACAGAGAATGTGCCTCGGGGAAGGAGAAAGGTTCATATTCAGATCTGTTGACTAATGAAGGAAATGACTGAGAAATGGTCTTTTACAGCCGACAGTGCAAGAAAAAGTCCAACCTCTCACCTTTTAAGTGTTTGACTTATTGAAACAATACATTTATTGGGATTTGTTCAGGCACTCATAAACATAAGAAAGCAGAAGCACGCTTACTGGGCTGCAACTCATCTGTTCAGGTCACAGACTGAGAATGCATAACGTTCAGATTTTTTAAATACCATACAATTCGCTCTGCTTTTGCTCTTTTTTTCCCTCACATTTGTCTTTTTATTTTCCTCAGAGGGGCTTCTTCTCTCTGCCGGAGGGACACTTTTTTATTGAACCTGTCCAGAACTCTCCTGATGAGCCTGCAGGGACTCCAGAGCCTCATGTTGTCTATCCAAGAGTAACTGAAAGTCAAAGGAAAAAACGCAGTCTTCAGTCCAAAACAACACCCAGCCCCTGCGGAGTTCTAGGTATGTATATGAATTTTTTTTCTGGATCGTACAGTCCTGCAAATGTTGGTGTAATCGTACTCAAGTGAGCATATTCTGTGTCAAACAAGGACAAGCCAAAAGTGTACTGCAAAGTGTCTCCTATTATCTATGCCTTTAGATGCTCCAAGTGACTCTGTGCAGGTGGAGCGGGATAGAGAGGAGTGGGAGAGGGAGCAGCAGAGGGGGGAATCACGCTCGCAGCGCTCGGTCAGCAGAGAGCGCTGGGTGGAGACCATGGTGGTGGCTGACTCCAAACTCATAGAATACCACGGCAGCGATAATGTGGAGTCCTACATCTTCACCATCATGAATATGGTGAGGGGAAAGAATTGACTCCCCATTTATTCAAAGTTTCTGCACAAATGTTCAGTGTATACTAAAGTGGAGTGAAATGATTTTCTACATTGACAGGTGGCTGGGATCTTTCATGATGCCAGTATTGGGAATGCAATCCATGTCATCTTGGTTCGCCTCATTCTCCTGCAGGGAGACGAGGTAACACTTAAAATGATTATCATTGAAGTTGTAACAACCAAATGCAAGGGGGGGGGGGGGGTGCAGTGAAAAGGGAGAGTCTCTTTCGTTTGGCTTTTGTTCATGCTCCTTGTGCACTAGCTGGAAATTCAAGCTTCATTAAACATTTCATAATCACCTTGATTTATAGCCATCACCATCGACCTTTATTTGAGCCTTGAAAAATCATTGAGGTATTCCTCATTTACGATGACGATGATATCTAAAAAATGCAAAATAAAAACAACAAAATAAACCAAAAAGAAGACTACTCAGTGAAAACAATTGCACACAAAGGTGAAGTAATTGGAAATGATAAACTTGTTTCCTCCAAGAGAAATTAGTCTGTCAGTTGTTAGTGTTTTGGGAATAATTCCACATGTTTAGAGCACAAAAGTTAAAGGCAGATATTCCAAGTCCAGAGTGAATATATTGGATTTGTTTCTGTATAAATAATCTGAGGCTCTGCCAAAGATTGCTCATTGGGTTTTTCAAATAGTTTTTTAAATGCAGATGATTATTGAGCCAAGTACCAAGATATTTATACACCGTGAATGTCAGACCACAAAATTCAAACAAAGTCTGGCTCTCAGTATACAGTGTTCCTTGTCCCAATAAAAGTACTATCCCCAAACAAATCCTATTTATAGATCTGGGCTACCATCAAAATAAAAATGCTGTGATCAACTATGTAATGAATACGTAGCTCTAACGCTAACTGTAAGCTCTCCCTTTGCTGTCTGTTGCAGAAAGGGTTAAAGATAGCTCACCATGCAGACTCCACTTTGTCTAGTTTCTGTGCCTGGCAGAAAAACCTGAACCCGCAGAGTGACACACACCCGGCTCATCATGACGTGGCTGTGTTGATCACCAGGCAAGTAGCACAAGTGTATTTGTAGGACAGCCATAACTTCAACAAAGTTGGCTAATGATACGCTCTGTACCGTTTTTGTTGTTGTTGCTTGAACACACCTAACTCTTCACCTGTGCCCCCCCCCCCCCACTCCCCAGGAAAGACATCTGTGCTGGCAGTAACCAGCCCTGTGAGACCCTGGGTCTGTCTCATCTGTCTGGGATGTGTCAGCCACACCGAAGCTGTAACATCAACGAGGATTCAGGTCTACCTGTCTCCTTTACCGTCGCTCATGAAATGGGCCACAGGTCTGTGTGTTCGCTTTGTGTATGTGTTTGTATGTGTTGATGTCAATGAATGTATATAAAGATGGACAACTTGTCTCCAACGCTTAGCATTGTGAGAAAGTGAAGCCAGACTATCCCAGAAACAGGCGCAGATCGGTACAGTCCAAAGCAGAACAGATTCTTGTGTCAGTTTGGAGCAGACACTCACAGTTATGGAAAGTTCAAAGACTTTTGTGTTAGTGTTTGCTCCATTTTCTCTCCCCGTACCTGAACTTCTTATCCGGTTCAAACAGTGCTGCTTCTGCTGCATTCATCAACAAAGCTGTCACTCATGGCATTTACAACAGGACCTGAATTTGAGCACTTTTATCCCTTATGGACACTTGCAGAAATATTATTTTGAACCGCCCAATACCTGACTGTAACTGTTTTACTTGATTTTAATGACTGACTTATCACTGTAGTAATTTCAAGCTTTTAAATTATTTTAGTGTATATATTTTATTGTTCTTATTGCTCTCTTATTGATTTTATTTTCTGTAGTAGCTTTATCTAATTTCTCGTTATTTATCATTTATGTATGTTTTCTCGGCATCATTGTAAATGAAGGTCGCCCTCAATGATCTCTCCGAGAACTTAAATAAAGGTTGATGATGATGATGATTTTGCATCTTTTAATGGCACCAAATAGCTAATTAAAAGGAATTTCTCTGAAAATAGGACTAGAACACAAATCAGTGTAAAGAGAGCATCTTGTTGCTATGATCTGTGACAGAAGCCTAACAATACAGTTTGGTGGTCATTTAATCCCTTAGCATTAGCTCATGAATTCATTAGGGGTATTGGATGTATGCAAATAACAGTAAGTGTATTGTAACAGCACAAAAAATAACTTCACTGGAGACGATGGCTATGTTGTGGCAGAAGATCAGTGAAAGACACGTAGAATTTGTTTTCATGTCTGTATTTCTGTGACAGAAAATCAATTTGTCTTTAATCCCTTTTTTACTCCTCCAGGGCATCTCAGAGTTGTAGCGTCATACTCAGTTCAATCAGAACACTGGAGTTAACAAATACGATGTCTTTATTCTACATTAAAGCTGCAAAGATTAATTCAAAACATATTTATATTATGAGTTTCTGGATTCACAACTTAACCTAAACACCTAGCTTGAACCAAATTGCAAATGTTTTACTTGCACGTTTTAAGGCGTCCCCATACAAGCCACAACACGAAGACCATCTGTTTCCGTGGAACATGTATTTTTATAATGATAATTTAATAATTGTTGATGTTGGTTGTGTTTGAACCCAGTTTTGGTATTCATCATGACGGCCAGGGGAACGACTGTGAGTTGGAAGGGCGGCACCCGTTCATCATGTCCAGACAGCTGATGTACGACAGCTCGCCTCTCACTTGGTCGTCCTGCTCCAAAGAATACATCACACGCTTTCTAGAGTAAGGCTAAATTCATGTTTTTATTCTGAAGCTGAGTCGTTAAAGAAAAACACGATTAGCTCAGATTTGAATGCTGTTTTGTCTCAGTTGGAAACAGTTGTGGGGGGTTTTGTGTGGATATTGTTTGAGTAATGAAGATTGTGAAAACATGGGAGTCATTCTGAACTACGATGTGGATATGCCTGTGCAGATTTGAATGTAGGAGGTGAAAATTATCCAAAAACCACAATGGGTGTGGTGTGTGCTGGAACAAAAGTAAGTTATAAAAACATTGATCAGTAGCAAACCGTGACAAACTCAGTTTTTAGAATAGTAACACAGAACAGAAGTTTGCTGAACAAGCACGATTCATATGGAGCCAGAAAATCCAGCAAATGAGAGGAAAGCAAGAAGAGCTTTAAAGAACATTCAAGGGTAGTCGCACTAAGTCAGACACAAATATCTGCAAATGTAACCCTGATTATTTTGTTCTGAAGACAGAGTCAATGATGAAGTTAAGAATTCATTCTTTGCAACAACAATTTTGTCTCAAACTTCTTCTGAGCGTAGAGTTTAAAATGAGCTGTTTTTTCCTGTGAGGAGTTTTTAAACTGGATATGTAAAAGACTGAAATTATTATAAACCCCCTCGTTATGAGCTAGAAAATGAAACGAAACCATTAGAACGTTTTGTTATTTTTAATTCCTACAATTTCTGCCAGGTAGGTGTTTCAGATGAGCAGATTAACAGCAGACTGCTGGAACAGTGAGTGATTTATCTGACTGTTAAAAGACGGTAAGAGGAGATTTTCATAACAAGACCGGCAAAGTTATAAAGGAACCGCTTCAGGGGGTGCCAGAATCAATTTAGGAGGTTTAAAGAATAGCTATTATGGCTTTCTTTATGGTTGTTTTCTTGAAATCAAATAGGTTCCATATTTTTTTTAATTTATAAACTGCTAGAAGCCATAAAAATACAAATCTCATAAAACTCCCAGCCAAAGTCTTATATGATTGACCTTTCAGGTTTTCTCTTTTATTTCTCTGTAACGTATCTCCTTCACCACACCTTGTGCCTGTTTTGTACCCTCTTTGTTTGTCTGTTTTAGTCGAGGGTGGGGTTTCTGTCTTGATGACCGTCCTTCCAAGAGGGACCTGACCACCCCACTGGCTCGCCTCGGAGTCCGCTACACCACACACCACCAGTGCCAGCTCCAGTATGGCCCCAATGCTACTTTCTGCCATGAAGTTGATGTGAGTATTCTGCACCAACTGCATGACCAGAAAAGTGTCTGTTAGAAAATGATCTGATTGTTTTTGGGATTACATCTTTCTTACAGAATGTTTGCCAGATTCTTTGGTGCTCAGTGAACGGCACATGTCGCTCCAAACTGGACTCACCCATAGATGGCACTCGCTGTGGACCCGAGAAGGTGAATGACGATGTGCCGGTTTCTTTGTCTTGTTAGGGATTAGATTTCATTAGCCTGGGGATGGATATGGTTTGCTCAATGATATGAGGGCGGTACTGTTGCAGAGCCAAAGCAGAGTATTAAATGAGTCATATTACTCTTGCTGTTTGAGTGATCTTACCAGCATTTTTCCTCTTTCAGTGGTGTATCAGTGGAGAGTGTGTGATTGTGGGGAAACTGCCAGAGACGGTGAATGGAGCTTGGGGACAGTGGAGCACCTGGTCTTTCTGCTCCAGGACCTGTGGGATTGGAGTCCAGTCAGCAGAGAGGGAATGTAACAACCCTAAGTATGAAGCCCATTTGAATCAGCTGAATCCTTCAGCCGTTTATAGGCATTTCTTCCAAAAGCAGATCACATCCTGCCATGGTTCTGATAACATGCTGGATTGAAATGATGCTTTTGTGTTCCACAGACCGGAGTTCGGGGGGAAGTACTGCACAGGGGAAAGGAAACGTTATCGAACCTGTAACACTAAACCCTGTCAGCAGAACACGCCCACCTTTCGAGAGATGCTGTGCAGTGAGTTTGACACTGTGCCCTACCAGAACGAGCTCTATCAGTGGATTCCTGTAGCTAACCCATGTGAGTAGTCAAATCCTTAAATGTTCAATTCCAAAAACACTTACAGATCGTTACAACTTGGCTTTTCCTTTTTTTACACTTCACCTCCTATTCATATCGCTGAAGCTCTGTAGCTGTGATTATGTCACCCAGCAGGGGGCAGCATTTATTCTGGAAAGCCCTTTAGTGACTCAGCTTTCCCATCTGCTACATTTCAGCTTACAGCAAAGAGAGTTTAGAATGATGTTTGTTTCTTTCTTAAATTTGTATTTACTATTTTGAAATGACTCTTTATAAAAAAGATGTTGAGCTAATAATGTGTTTTTTTTTTCCCCCTCAGCAATTGTGTGTAACATCATAAAAAAGACATCAATATTCAAGAGTCTCAAGACAGCATTTCCTGCTGTTTTTTGCATCACAATTTTATTGAAGGATTGATGAATTATTCAAGCATTTGGTGATGATCTTACTATCAATTGACTTAAAATGTAGTTTACTTTTGATCGAAGCTCTACTATGCTTCATCATGCATCCCTGATACGTTGCTGTTGGGCATGAAATAGTAAACTGCACTGTCAGCATTGGACTAGAATGAGACTAAACCAAACCCCTCTTTTTTTCTCAACACTCGTTCGTCTTCAGTACACCCCTGTGAGCTGCACTGTCGCCCAGTCAGCGAGTATTTTTCAGAGAAGATGCTTGACGCAGTGACGGACGGGACGCCGTGCTTCATGAACAACAAGTCCAGAAACATCTGCGTCAATGGAGTGTGCAAGGTAGTGTGGCTGGGTAAGAGACTAAAAAGAGACTGGGGGGGATATAGTGAGGCAGGATATGAGACAAGCTGCAGTGCTACAGTATCATTTTGTAATAAAATAGTTTTTCTGTGCAAACTTGTTATCTCATGTGTCCTGAAATGTTTCTGTGTCTAAACGTGTGTGTGTGTGTGTGTGTGTGTGTGTGTGTGTGTGTGTGTGTGTGTGTGTGTGTGTGTGTGTGTGTGTGTGTGTGTGTGTGTGTGTGTGTGTGTGTGTGTGTGTGTGTGTGTTTTGTCTGCAGGATGTCGGCTGTGATTATGGCATCGACTCAAACGCAGTGGCGGACCGTTGTGGAGTCTGTTTGGGCGACGGCACAAGCTGTGAGACGGTCCATAAGTCGTTTGATGATGGAGAAGGCTTTGGTGAGTCCCACACACAAAAAGGGATAATTGAGCAGCTGGGAACAAATTGAATTATCCTGACATGGGACTTCATAAAATTATAGAATTCTAGTAACACAAAACAGACAAACTTTTTTAATGAGGGAAAGCTTTCATGTACCCACCAGAGGAGTGTGAAAAAGCGCAGAATTCAAATTTGTGTCTACAGGCGGAAAGTCATTTCAGGACAGTTCGTTAGGATTACGCCATTGTGTTGTTTCTTTGTTGTCATGGCAGCTGTCTTGTCCACACTGTGCAGCTGTTTGTCCTGATGTACTTGGCTCGTGTGATGTGTGTGTGTGTCTGCAGGTCCAATGTTTTGTCCAAAGAGAGACGAGTCTTTGGCTGTTTTTACTGAAGTGTGTTTGGACGATCATTCAAATCAACACATGGCAGGGACAGATTAATAGACAAAGAGGCTCTAAACAATAAAAACATCCTTTATTCATTCCCTCTCTCTTTCGTATCGTCTGTGTGTTAGCTCAACACAGCATCCTTTCCAGATAACCAGCCCAGATGTGTGCGACTTCAAAAGGCTCAGACCAAGAGCAAACCTCCCCCCTCCTTTACACATACACAGAAAACACACACACCTTCCCACAAACATCATTAAACTCCAGAGGCCGACTCATAGCTGCTTTCGTCCTCCCCCATCCAGCCCCAGCCCCCCATCTAAACACAATAAAAAACAGAGACAGGGTAGTGCCCCCCACGCCGAATACACACAAACACACACACACACACACACACACACACACACACACACACACAAACACATACATGCCAACCACCCCCACAGACTCAGCCCACCCTCTATTAAAGATCAGAGAGAGACTGTCTGGTTGTCTGGATGTGAGTGTGGCAGCAGCCATGGTGGGCCATCTATTACCTCGCTGTGACTCTGACCCCCCCACTCTCCCAGGGTATGTGGACGTGGGTGTGATACCTGCGGGGGCGCGGGACATCCTGGTAAAGGAAGTCGAGGAGGCAGGTAACTTCCTGGTCCTGAGGAGCGGGCTATCCGAGGACGAGTACTTCCTCAACGGCAACTACATTATCCAGTGGAACGGGGAGTACGAGGCAGGGGGGACCACGTTCTACTATGAACGCAGCGGGAACATGGAGAACATCACCGCTCCAGGACCCACCGAACAGCCAGTCATGCTGCAGGTAGGCCATTGTGATAAAGAGGTTTAATGGTGTTTGAATTTTCAGTTCATTTCTGCAGCTTTTGAATCTATTCTGAAGTGTGTAGAGGTAATCAGTAATTTATACTTTACCCTTACTTCTATTTTACGAGTTATTTCAGCCAATAAGGACACAGTACAAATCAACGATAACCAATTATACATATTTTAATTAAATGTCTGCAAAAAAATGTTTTCTCAAACGAAGAGTGCTTAAACAACAAAAGACTACTACAATCATATTGATGAGAGTAACATATGTTGTTATTAATGTCAGATGTTTCATGTAGATCATCTTGATATGCTTTAAGTCATTTTCTCTACAAAAAATTAATGTGTTTTTCCAGCTGCTGTTTCAGGAGAAGAACTCAGGTATAACATATGAATACACCATTAAGAAGACCAAAGGGACAGGAAATGAGGTCATAGAGCCAATTTACAGGTGGAGACATGGGGCGTGGACAGACTGTAGCACCACCTGTGGAATAGGTTGGTGATTTATTGGCATGAAAAAAAAATCTTATGAGTTCAAAAGTTATGATAGGTTTATTTTTTGATGGTAAGTCCATTTTTCTGTCCAAGTGATGATTTCTGACTTTCATGCTGTTTCAGGTGAGCAGCACCAGCCTGCACGGTGTTTTGAGATGGATATGGGTGTGGTGGATGATTCTCTGTGTGACCCAGATAACCGTCTAGAAGACAGACATAGAAAGTGCAAGACTATGGATTGCCCAGCAAGGTCTCAAAAGCTCTTTCAGTCTTTTTTTCTGTAACTCTCAGCACTATTTTAACCTCAAAATGACAAATAGCAAATTTAAACAAGTGAAACTAATTAGTTCAATGAAACACTTTTTACATTTTTGGGATGCATGAAACCTCATGTTTTGAGGAATGACAGAAATATATATATAAATAGGGGCAGGGGGTGGGGGGTACTTAATTAGATAAAGTAGGACGGTGGATAGAGTAGGAAACCACGGAAAGGAGCCTCATTCGAATCTAGGCCGCCTACTTTGAGGAATGGCCTCTGTACATGGGACGCGACCTGACCACTAGGCCACCTGCGCCCCAGATTATTTCTTTTAAACATAATTTAATAAAATCAAAAACATATTTACTGAATGTCACATACTTCCTTATGTAGTGATACCGTCACTCTTCATTATTTGAGAGGCAGCAAGACTGTCTATTTCTATTGTGGACCCTTTTTACTTTTTAAGAACCATTAAAACAGCTTCTTTCTTTTATCCATCCCCTCTCCCACAGGTGGTGGGTAGGCGGCTGGCAGCAGTGTACAGCAACATGTGGATCAGAGGGGATACGAAAGCGAACGGTGCTCTGTGTTCGGACTGTGTCAGGGGAAGAAAGGGTGCTGCACCCTGTGGAGTGTAAGCATCTCCTAAAACCCAAACCTGTGGTGCCGTGCAACAGGGATGTGCCCTGTGGACTGGACTGGGCTGTTGGCAACTGGGAAGAGGTATGCTCTTTATCTACTGTATATTTATATTATTTGGTCCTGTTTTCTTGTATTTTTGCAGTTTTAATCTCACCGTGTTCTTGCACAACAGAGCCTTTTTCTGAATAAAGTGTAATTTCCTCCTTTGCAGTGCCCAGTCACATGTGGAGGAAGCATTCGCTCACGTACAGTCACATGTGTATTAGCACCAAAGAAGAACTGCGACCTCTCAACCAGACCTCGGTCCAGGTCCCTGTGTGCTCTTCAAAGCTGCCCTAACTTAGGTCTGCGTAGACGACCTGGGCCAGCTCCTAAATACCGCCGTGTCTACCCACCTAAGAGCCACCCCACCAAGCTTCCTGCCAACACTACCTGGGCAAGCACCACCACCGCAGCTGCACCCACAGCTGCTGTCACTGTGAGGAAGAGAACAACCACCACAGAAACTTCAACTGCTTTCATCCCCACCACCACATCTCTTTCGATCCCTGAAGTCATAGATGCAGATGATTATGTGTTTGGTGATAAAAAGAGTAAAACTGAGGATAAGAAAGGGAAATCAAATTCTGCAGAAAAAGACAATGTGGGACAGGAAGAGGAGGAAGAGAGGGAGGAAGGAGAGGAGGGAAGTACGCCAAATGTGTTGATGTACACTCCAGGATATGATTACATTGTTCAAGAAAAGACAGCAGAAGAGGAGGGCATTATTGACCTGGATGTTACCACGTCTAAATCCCTCAAAAATCCACTTAAATCAACCACACCAAGGCCACATTTACTCATTACACCCACTTTACAAACAAGTCCACCCACCATGCACATGACCAAAGCACCCACAACTACCTCCAGCATCTCTTCCACTTCACACACCACCACTGATACATGGGCAAAGTCCACTCACCGCATTCCCCACACCACCCCTCGCGTCAATCCGTTCAGCCGCTTGACACACAGGGTCCCCCTCCCAACGTCTGTGCACAAGGACTTCCACACAAGACAAGCGCCTTACTCCACTGCAAGAAAACCATTCACCACTGCAGCTTCACCCCAGCCCACTGTGAAGATCATCAAACTCAAGAAGCCTGCTGTGACACCCAAGAAAAACAGTCCCACCACTCGTGCTAAAAAACCCTCTTCTTGGCCAAAAGGTAGTCGGTCAAAGAGTCAAAACCAGGGACAGCAGAGTCCCAGGGAACAAAGCGACCTGTCGGCCAGGGAGACGGTCAGCATGGATATATATTGGGCTGTGGGAAACTGGAGTGAGGTAAGTGCAGATATTATATGACCATATTCGTCTTCCCACTGAAAAAACGTAACTTTAAAATCAAATGATTAAGCTTTTACATTAAGACATTAAAACTGGGCCTTTTCAGAGTTTTAAGATATTTGGAAAGGGATTTCTTCAGAGGACTCACTCTCATCATTGAAAAGCTTCCCACAAATCAAATAAGACATTGATGGTACATATTGATTTTGGGAGAACTATCATATTGATTAGATCCTTTTCAGAGATGACTGTCAAGTTGGAGCACCCTCAAATTCACTAAATTGAAGATTTTTAAACCACAGTTTAAAACAAACTGGTTTAAAATAAAGAAAACTGTTTGGTGGTGAATCAGTAACCTGCACATTAATGTTCATGTGGTAGTGAAAAGTTGTGTTCCAGACTTTTTGAGGTATAAAATCTTAATATGAACAATTTAGAAGAATGTTAGAAATCAGCGTATAAAAAACTAAATAACACAAGTACAGTATTTACATATTTCTGGATGTTTGTTTTAGATTCCTTAAATATTATGTTTACATCTTATCACTTTTCACTTATATCAGTTTGTTACCTAAGAATTTAGAAGCCCTAAACCGAGTTTGAATCTGTACCTCCTCCCTCCCCAGTGCTCAACAACATGTGGTATCGGAGCGATATGGAGGACAGTCGTGTGCAGCTCTCAGAAAGATGACGACTGTGCCAACATGAAGAGACCTGAACCTGCGCGCACATGTCACCTGCAGCCCTGTGCCACCTGGCAGAGTGGCAGCTGGAGCAAGGTGAGGAACCTTAGATTTCCTGAAGTCACTGAATCCGACTGTTCCACGTATTACTTCTTAAGTACACTCAATACTTAATTAATCTTCCACTTCTTAAGTCTTACTCTTCCGCATGACGCAATGTGTTTGTTTCCTTTGCAGTTCTCTCTTGTCTTGTATTTCCTCACTGTGATGTTTGTGATGTTCTCCACAGTGTCCAGATAACTGTGCAGGCGGGGTGGGGAGAAGATATCGGGACATCCAGTGTGTTGATTCTCAGAGTAAACGTCCCCTCAGACCTTTCCACTGCCAGGCTGTGTCCAGCAGACCTGTCAGCACCTTGACCTGCCCCCACAAGCCCTGTATGACCTGGAGTACATCACCCTGGGGACCGGTAGGAGCATTAAACAAATCAAATCTCTATAAACTCCATTTTGAAGGAGCTTTAAAGAATTATAGATGTTGACATTAACATTGTATTTACTTCATCACTGGCCTCAAGTGGTATCTAGTCATGCAAACAGGTCCAGTTTATTTGCCGAGGTTCCTGGAAAAGCTCCTGTGAGGAGTTTTTCCCAGGAGGAGCTTTGTGAGGAGCTTTTATGAAAACAGACTGAAATAAATATGGATGGCTCTACAAAAGCAATTGAGGTCATCATCATGAAGACTGACTATCTTAGTTGTTGAGGGCTTGTCTTCAATGGTGAATTTCATGTTGTAATGGACATTTTTTACTTTTTATAACCTTTTGACTAGATGTAAAAAACAGTCAAAATAGACTACATATGTTTTGCTCATGCAGGGCTCTTCGGTTGAGTTAGCAAGCAAACATACTCATGTACAGTATTGTAGCTATCCATTGTGAGGGTTAAGGATATATCCCCTTTTAACATCCGACAACACAAGTTCATACTTGTTGTTAAAGTCTTCTCTAATAGTCAGGTATACTGAGATTGGATTTTGTTCAGTTATCAGCGAAAAGCAGATACATCCTTGAAATCCTTGTGTTTCTCCTCAGTGCTCTGGCAGCTGTGGTGAAGGCGTCAGGGAGCGGCTGGTGTTTTGTCCTGAGCCTCACCGCTGTAGCTCCACACTGAGGCCAAACAGCACAGAGACCTGCAGCCTTAAACCCTGCACTCAGTGGAAGGCCAACGACTGGGAGGAGGTCAGTCACATTTCAAAATGTTTTGTGCAAAAAGAAGGCCCTAGGTGGTCTAAATCAGAGGTTCTCAACTGGTGGGTATGGACCCAAGAGTTGGTTGCAGGTTGTTTTGAGTGGGTTGCTCAATGTGTGCCTAGAAGTCACAAAGTGGAGTGCTTTTCAAACATGTTTGTTTTGTCCAGTTTCTTGTCTGTGTGGTTTCTGACCGCCTGAGGTCCAAACTTAACACATGTTCATGAAACAAATCTAATTGGTTATAAAATAACAGAAATTTGTCTCGTGATTTTTCGTGTGTGTGTATTTGCAGTGCTCAGTGAGTTGCAATGGGGGTCAGCAGCAGCGTGAAGTCAACTGTGTGAGCGAGCAGGATCTTGCTGTAATGCCAAACAGTCTCTGTGAAAAGATTTCCAAACCTGAAACCCTCAGGAAGTGCAATATCCAGGAATGCAAGACCAACACAGGTTAGTTTGTAACACTCGGTTTGTCTTTGTGTTTGTCTGGCTTAGTGGAAGATATGATAAACAGATTTAATAAAAAACTACAAACAATTAAAGGGTGTATCTGTTGCGTTCTGTGATAAACCTCCTGGCTAAAATCCCTCTAAATAGACTCGACAAAACATTACATTTGTGTGTTTAATGATTTGTTCCTTCTTATGCAGGTCCGGTCTGCAGAAAGAACACCATGTCCTCCCGGTTCTGTGACAAACTGAGGCTTTTGGGTCGCTGCTCCCTCAGATCTGTCCAAAAACAGTGTTGTGTCACCTGTGGGTCATAACCAGGATATTACACACCCACGTACTGTAAATGAAAAAGGACACATTCCAACTACAGAAATACTTACTGTACTGTCCTGTCTCGCATACAGCAATGCCACCTGCAGACTAACTCGTCCAAACCAAAGTCTTAATAGGCACAACACTTCAACAAGCACAAAAAAACATGGGTCGATAAAGACAGGTTTTTTATTTAATTTTCAAAAGTATTTTAATATTGTTTCTTTGAGCTCTTTAGATACTTGTAAGTTATTTTAATTAAATATCTGATTAAGGTATCGAGCCCAAGCCCGGATGATGAGTAGATATTTTGAGTTTTACACATTAAAGACCATGTTGTCCCATATTAAGGGGAAGAAGAATGATTATCAGAATTGAAATATGTAAAAATGTGTTAACAGGCAAATTTCCAATGATTACAAACGGATTGTAAAATCTGCCAGAAAATGAATAGAATGTAACAAGCCTTGAATTAAATGATCAAGTGAAATAAATACTAAAGGAGTACATTAAAAAAAAACTAAATTTAAAAAGAATAGCAACAACTAAAAATCAGAAATCTGTTAGAAAACCATTTACAGTTTCATCTTTAATTCACAAAAGAAAAAATAGAAAATGACTAACAATACACATCTCTTTTGGGACAAAGGTGCTTTAGTATTAGAAGAACTGTCATGATACTACTTTTATTTTGATGTCAAAGTGACTGATAAAAACAGAATGTAAATAGATTGTTTTGCTATCTCTTTGTAATGAAATTGTTAATAACACTGATAGTCATTGTTTTATATTCATATTTCACTTTTTCTGCTTGAATTGTGCTTTCATTCACAGAGCTGACACTTATGTGCTTACCTAATTCTCAGTTTCTACTTTAGTCTTTCTTTGTAAAAATGAATGTCAAAGATAAAGAACAAAACAATACGCTGCAGAACCTGCACAGTTCTGCAGTGGAACCATGTGGTGCTCCTCCTCTGGTGTGCGATGGACCAATGAGAAAGAGGCGTTGCGGGTCATCCCTCTCAGGTCGCTCTAAAGATGGCTGCTGTGTTTGTAAGATGTTGTACGGTTTTAACTGCTTTCTTCCAAATGGTACTTCACTTTGACTGATTTTGATTTCTAATTTCTCTATTAAAAAATGATGATGAAAGATGTTGCAACAAAAGCGAGACAATAAATAAAATCTTTTATAATTTTTTATGTGTTTGTGATGCTCATCAGCTAGTCTGGTCAATTTCTTTAGTCATCCATCTTTACATTAAAAAAAAGAGCATATCATTGTTTGCAGGTGACTGTGTCCTCTGCATCTTTCTCTTGTGTTTTGTGACCTTTCTTGCCATCAAGGTCATTTTGTGCCTAAGAGAGCCTGATGCTGCTGGATTTGTAACCCCAGAATCCACAGCACCAGGCTCCGTTTCAGGGATCGAGTTCAGCCGGCCCAGATTTCTTCGGGCTCCTCTCTGCCAGATAACTTGACACGTATGGACGCTGCCTCGCTTCATGCACCTTGCAGCTATCACTCAAGCAAGAGACCAGGAGTTAGTCAGCAGTAATGGAATGAGAAACACTATACTGGGTCAGTGTGGAGCATCATGTCCTAAAAAACCAGCAGTGTGTATATATGTGTGTGTGTGTGTGTGTTGTTGACATGACAAAGCAAATAACATCCAGTTGTATTACCTAACCACAGCTCTCATTCTGTTATGTCATTGTGTTGCTTCATATGGAGAGTTGCACAATGGAAAGAAGTGATGGAGCTCTAAATCAGGAAATGCTTGGAAAAAAAATCATTGAAAATCTCAGACTGTGACTTCACCGTCGCTTTAGCCTTTATTTCTTTTTGAAAGCGATGCGAGGTTAAACATTTTTATTTATAGCTAATTTAAGACATCTAAATATATTTACATCTTCACGTAGAATGAATCCTGAAAGATTAACACAAAACATAGAACAAAGCAAAATGACAAGTAAGTTATCTGGAATGTCTTTTTGACATAAAGTTCATTTTAATGTGAAAAAAAGAAGCATTTTCACCACTGAAAACATCACTACAGTGTGATGTTTTGGTGTTAGTGTCCCAGCGCTGACATACCTGGCACAGCTCATTTTCAGCTGTTTTTCACAACAACATAAGTGGCTGTCGGCTGGCATGCACTCTTACAAGGCCTAAAATATGTTCGTAAAATTACTTTTAGCAGCTTGTGCAACACAATGCAAGTGTTCTAAAGCCAAACAAGTGTGGCTTGGGATCCAATAGTTGAAGCTTACCTCGTTATTTGTACGTTTTTCCAGACTTTCTTTGCACATTGCCAACAGTAGCAAAAATATGTTGGCTTTAGACGTTGCTTTGGCACAATAAATGTGAGAGTATGACTGAATAGCTGCTCAGTAAATTAAAATATGATATTTATATTTACATCTGGGTGTGTATGTTTTAATTGTTGCACTGAGTTGGTGTGTTTCAATAGATTTTTTTAAAGCAAGTACTGACAGTTGATTCCGAGTGTCTCTTTTTTTTTTTATTTCTGACTAAAAAATGAAAAAGGATGTTTTACCAGTATGACCATCAAGAAAATCCAAACACCAGCTTGTCATAGTGCGCGTTACATCCTTGAGCAGAGAGGACATGTAGACAACAGTTAAGAAAATAACTTTTAGAACTTTTAACTTTTAGAAAAATTCTCATATGTTAAAGTTCTAAAAACTCATGAATGTGTAAATACTTATTTTATCAAACATATTATCCTTAATTATTATGGCATTGATAGTTTCCCCTGGTTATTGACAACCATAATACCTTTTAATAGGTTTAGCTTTTGCCGTTTAGCACTTTGTTTTTTTTTTTAAAGCTTTCCTGTCAATTTATGTTACGATATGTTAGAGAGTAAATATGTTTCATTACAAAATGAAATGTCTGGAAAACCAATTGAAACATTTTTAAAGGACAGATGACATTTCAGGCTGATTCAGAAAATTCTATATAAATATTAATGAATTCTTCAAATCATAAATTCTCTCATATCATATGTTGTCGTTTAGAAACAATCTGAGTTTGTGGACATTTTACACATACAAGAGATTTGTCCGGCTGTTTTTGTGTATAATACGTAGCACAGACGAAGATCTTTTTTTTAAAGCAAAGAAATCAATGGCAGTACTCCTACTGAGGATTATCAGTGCAATTAAAAAAAAACCAATATTGTAGAATATTATACAGATGCTGTAGTATAGATTTTTTCAGTTGAAATGAAAGAGCTGATTCTAGATGTCCACATTCCCCTTGTTTTCGTACCAGTACTCATCCTGGTTAAACATTAGGTTATAAAATGCATCAGGAGAAGGACAGTTGAGTGCGTCTCAGCTGATCCAGTTCCTGACCTGTAAGTAAATTCCTCCGTCCCACTGAAACCCACACTCAGCGGAGGACGATGATGTAAGTGCCTGGTCAGGATGAGGAAGGTAACATGACAAACATCTATTGATCAGCGTAAAGCAGGAAACAGCAACCTCATCTTGTAAGTTACCAGACACCCCCCAACACAACAGCCAGGAACATATTAAATATTTACATTTGATGACCAAGAGAAAAAAGAGGCCTCCAGCATGAGCCAGGCACACGTTCTATGTCTTTGGAGTATGAGGTAACACACTTTCCTGTGATCTATGAAAACCTTAAAGTGACATTAGTGGAGAATGTTTCTATAATCTGGTGGTTTACCCCTTAAATCCAGTGTAAACCCAGAAAAGAAGGCAGAGGAGCGTAAGCCGTGCACCAAACGGCTGCTGGTTTGGAGGAAGAGGTCCAGTCTGGTGACTCTCATCTGGACCCCATCAGGTTGAATGTCCGCAGGCAGTGAGACTGGCATCCCTGCACCAGGCCTGTTCCTTTATTAAAGCCTCAGCCTGCTCTGACCCAGCGCACACACAGCGGGCCCCAGGGAACGCAGACAGACAAACACATGGTTCCCATAGGTCACTTTGGTTGTTTGTGAGTCGTGCCTTTGACTCCCTCATAGACCACATATGGATTTGAGCTGAGGGAACTAATA
This sequence comes from Labrus bergylta, assembly GCF_963930695.1. Classification (NCBI taxonomy): domain Eukaryota; kingdom Metazoa; phylum Chordata; class Actinopteri; order Labriformes; family Labridae; genus Labrus; species Labrus bergylta. The sequence goes on along the minus strand of NC_089196.1, from coordinate 22,214,920 downwards.
GCAAAGTGCTTTTCTTTGGTGAAACATCTGCTTAATGATAGTGTACTACAAGGGAGGGGCCAATGTGCTCACAATGAGACCGAGCAAAATCAGAGACAGACACATTACATGAATAAAGTGAATTTCCACAGTTTGACCTGCAAATGTGACACATTATGTGGAGCAGACACAACGACAGATTGCAAGATATCCACCTGCTGCTACAGAGATCTGAACTGAGCTCATGCAGGAGAACGGGCCAACATTTAATGGATCAAAGCTAAGTTGGACTTGGTCACATTTGTTATATTTGGTTTCAGATAAGAGGTTAGGCCTGAAAAATCCATTTCCATGTTGGACTGAAGGCCGTATTTCAGTAACAAGTAGACTTTTTAATTTCAATAGTTTTGGTTTTGTCTGATTCAATCTAATCCCAGTACATGTAACTGGCAGCGATCAGATCTTTATCAAGAAATAAAATCATGACACACAGTAAGGAAGTGATGCATTTAGTACTGGCGGCTGTTGGCAGTTCAAAAAGACAACTAAGTTTGCATGAGCAACAATGCCATCACGGCTTTACAGGAAAATAAAAAGCCAAAGAATGTCAGCCAAAAGGAACTCAAACGTCAGACTGTGATCGGTCACCATATGAAAAATGCTTGAAATGAAGACAAAGTTGGGACTCACCAATTACAGCCTTGAAATGGACAAGAAATGCAAATTTTGTTTCTGTGTATTGACAATTAGAAGGTTCACTTTATTTCTTTAGTGACTTTTGCATGAGGTTTAATTTGTCAAACAAGTGCAAGCAAAATTGTAAAATACAGCACGAAGGGTCGAAATAAAAAAAGTAAACAGTCAAATTAAAGTAAAACATGGTTCAAATTCCAGTTTAAGCAGCTGTGTTTGGTAAGGTTCCACCAACAAGTCATGGTGCTTTACCTTTGACTAAATCCAGCTTATTCCTGCATGATGATGTCACTGCTTTCAGTTGTCAGAATTCTTTTTATTTTCCCCCTTAAACATTATTTGCAGACGAGCACTTCCATACATGAAAACACACCCACACATGTAACGCCATGTTTATGTATTTAAATGAGACTCAAATAGACAAATGTGATCAAATGAATGTTTAATTGATCTCAGCAGTTTTCTAATCTGACACAGCATAAATGTCACTGAGAGTTCTACTAGTTTGTCGAAGACGAATGTGAAAAAAACAGGAATTTGACTTCATGAAAATCCTTAACATAACACCATAAAAGGAATACCGAGAATCTCTCCATGTGTTTCCCCTTGATACATTTCTCTTCTTGGCAATCGGCACTGTGTGAAATCAAATCTCCGTTGACGTGTATAAATTTCCGGTATTTTACTTTTCATTGCTTCTTTTGTAATGATGTTTTTGTTTTGGAGAAAATCGAGAGAGAACCCAGCTAGAGCCACATGCTGCAGGGAGGGATCAGGAGCACATTTGTCTGTTCTATTGCCGCTCGGTCCTGAACTTTGAAATGCAGTTCAGGGAGATTGATCTAAAAAGATACACTAAATGCGAAAGCTGGAGAGCAGGGATGGAGCTGAACCTTCTCCAGACTCTGCAAATCTCAGTTTTATTGCATTTAAGAGAAAAAAGACAGGCGAGTTTACATTTATAAAGAATTTGCTGCTTGGCTTGGAAGAAACCCTGCAAATCTTATGAGTCTGTCAGCATCTATGCACACCTTCATCACTGTGAGAAACTGTGCTGTCTAAGTGGAAAGAAAATGGAAGAGTTTAGGCTTTATTTGCACAGTTTCAGTCACTCAGCCCTAATTTAAGAATTGTACTTATGCCTACAAAGTGAAAACATTCATCCTGGACACTTCATGTTTTTAAACCCACTGCTTCAAGCTGAAAATAGAGACATTTCTGCGTGTTTGATTTCATACTATTGTCCAGTGAGCAAATAATAAACTTAAAGAATGCCGATTGAAAGATTCTCACCATAAACAGGTCCCTAGTGAAGCATTTTAAATACGATATTCCCACACATATTTTGTACACTTATTTCAACCCACGAAACACTATCTTAATACAAAAGCACATGAAACACAAGTTAGTAAATCCCCCCTGGTTATTTGGTCAGTTTTAATCATTTGCAGGAAATCTGAGGAATTATTTATTTATTTATTTTCCCAGAGAGAGCTGAGGGGTTGAAGGCTATAAATGAAAAAAAAGAAAGAAAAAAAAAAACAGGAGGACCAGAAACAGTCCTTGGTTTACCCTAATATGTGATAAATTTGTAAATCTTTACTTTAGGTGAAGAAACTGATCATCGAATTTGGAATCATAGAGAGCAAGTCCAAAAAACATGTTTTTTTTTTAAACAATTACTGCAGCAACAATAATAATAGTCAATAAAAATGAGGCCTGCTCCTCCCAGCTCTGTGTCCTCTGCACTGATTCAGGTTATCACAGTGGGAAGGGACCGCACAAAGGAAGAGCTGATAAGATTGCTTTGTTTGTATCTCCTGATAAAGCCATGCCAAGACCAGAGTTGAGACCAGACCGCTGCTCTGGCCCTAAATCGTTGACAGACATTAAAGCAGGCAGTAAAAAAACCTGGACTTAAGGGGGGCAAAGCCGGGGAACAGGACAGACTCTGACATTAAAGACAAGAGGATCAGGAGGATCTGATAAGACTGACAGAACATGTTTAGTTTATCACAGTGGATTCACTATATAGTCCTTGATCATTGTTAGTTTCTAAGTAGGCCTTAACAAATGTACCTAAAGGGTTTGCTGTACAGTCAAATATAGTCCCGTTTGAAATAAGAGGGGTTTTAATAAGGATTTCCACATTTTCACTCCGTGAGAGCAGTGAGCATCCTTGTTGTCTAGCCTGCTATATGACGTTATCCATCCTGCCTTCCTGTCCCACCATTGTCTTGAGGAGCAAATGATGCATGATGGGTGAAAGAGAGTCTCACTGGCTGACAGCCACGCAGACACCTGAGTCACAGAGGAAGGTTGAGGGTCTGCCGAGTGAAACCGGAGAGCTTCATTGCAATACAGCGCTGCGGTAGAGATAACACACTGTGATAAGTTGCCTTCAGGTAAAGAGAGAGGCCTTTGCGAGATGGGCGATAAGACTGGAACCGGCAACAGAAACTTAATATGAGTTTTTCTTAAGATCATTTTTTTGGCTTTTTGTGCCTTTAATTGAGAGATAGGACAGTGGATAGAGTCGGAAATCAGGGAGAGAGAGAGAAAGGAGAAAGGAGCCACAGGCTGGATTCGAACCCGGGCCGCCCGCTTGGAAGACTACAGCCTCTATACATGGGGTGCTGGTGGCGCACTAACCACTGCGCACTAACCACTGCGCCACCAGCACCCCGGATACTTAATATGAGTTTTATCTGGAGAGATAGAGGAGGACTCTTGTAGGATACTCACATCTTAATGAGTCATAAGTGGGTCCATTTCAATTTGAGATAGTTATCCTCTTCACACTTTACCCTGCAGGCACATGTATGTTCAGGATAACAAAAATTTGCATTACACAGATTGGAAATGTCAACTAGGTCATGTTTCTTGCACACTACAAACAAGCCCACTCTTTGATTAACCAATAAAGCAATCATCAGCATAATCTGCAGCTGTGAGGTCTGATCCGATACCAGCAGACGGCTTCTTCCTGCCCTGCTGCATCCACTCAGATAAACCCTGCTATCTCACCCACTCTTATAATCTGCTCGTACGTAGGCATGCACACACACATGCAGAGCAGTACTTGCTCCCATATGTGAGAGGGGAAGTTGAGTGAAGGAGGGAGGGATCAAATAGCTAACAGAGTCCCACAGCTATACACAACAAGACAACACAACACGCAGTCATTCTCTGTGATCAGCCTTCAGGTGAGGAGATCACACCAGGAATCCTCACATCGAGGAGCTAACCAACAGGAGGAGGTGAGCAAGTCTGACTCAGAGAGGAAGACCTCCCCAGACTGTTACCTCGATGTTTCATGAAGGTGGAGTCATTTGGGGGTAGAGAGAGAGGGAGAGGGAGAGAGAGAGAGAGAGAGAGAGAGAGATGAAGGGGAGAGCGAGAGGAGTGGGGCAACACAAGGGGACAGATGGATTATCTGACATGCGCCTCAATTGACCAACGCTCCTTTTAAAGTCTTGAATCCTGGTTTTCCTCCTCAGAGTGAAAACTGGAACATGTGGAGTGCAGCACATTTTGGACAGGTAATCTGTATAGTGCAGCTTTTGTGATTTCACTGGACCTGTAAGGGATTTTACACTTTGCAAACTTTCAACGTGGACATCAGCAAACTTTCTATTTTTGTCTTTTTGAAGAAAAAAAAAATGGAAATACAGAGTCTAACTGGAGCAGCAAGAATTTAAACAACTTCAAGAGAACAGCAAACCCAAAGGAGAGTGGAAAACAGGCTTGTTACTGGAATACACACACATGGTTATTTGTGTGTATTTTTTTTTTTTAACGTAATCTCTGCTTTATCAGACTGATTTTTTTCCAAAACACACTTGGACTGCAGGCTTTCTGAACGTCAGCCTACAGCTTTTTAACAGTGGAAAAAAAGAACCGGAGGATTATCAGCTTCAAACACTTGTAGAACAGTCTACACACGCTCCAAAATCACTCACATTTTATACAGGTGCTGAATCTTTTGGACTCTTCAGGGGGACCTTTTCATCGTCTGGACTGTGGAGGGCTCTCCTCCCTGCCCTTCCAGCTTCTCCTTGCCCCCAGCAGCATGTCCCAGGCTCTGAGGCTGCCTCTAGTCCTCCACACAGCACACTACCATGATCAGATGGGCTGCTGGAGGAAGTAAGGCTGCCTCTGCCTCGTCCTGCTTCAGGGCTGGGTTAGGGGCTAGTTCTGGTTCTGGGGTCAGCTCCAGATTAAGGTCATCCACACTGCTTCCCTCCCTGTCTTTGCCTCTCCTGGTGGCCCTTGTGCTTCTTTCCCTCTTCCTACCAGGGGCGGCCAGTCACCCAAACCACAGAGACAGACTCAGACACCCAAACCCACGAACTCTTAGTGTTCCTCTGAACATTTCTGAGACTGAGGTGGGTTTTAGACCAAGGGCCACCAGGGGCCCGTTTGGCCGGGCTGGCGGAGCTCAGGGTAGGCATGTGCGCAGCTACAATCATCTGCAAGGGGACATACGGCGGAGGAAGCTGTTCTCTTTCCAGAAGTTTTTCCTGAGGATCGATAGGAATGGAAAGGTCAATGGAACCAAAAGTAAAGACGACCCCCTCAGTAAGTAGCTCATTGCATAAACTCATAATCAAAAGCATGAAAAAAAAGATTGAATCAGACTTGAATGATGATTCAAATGTTGTGTTTTAACATTTGTGTGCAAATGTTAAAATTGATTTAAGCGCACGCATCTTTCAGCTAAATCATTGTATTTGGTTTTAACCTCCCAAGGCTTTTAACCTCTGCAACCAGAACTTCTGACACTGTTTAGAATTGAAGGATTTTTACATTTCACTCTAAACCGTTTAAAAATAAACCGGTTGATTGCTTCTTTGGCACCAAGAAACCATTCAAAATGTTTGGTATTTGCTAATTTGAGAAATTCGATGTTCATTCTTCAGAGCATGACTTACCCCTAAAAAGTTGCCTAATATTACCACAGAGGTCTAAATTAGAAGACAACTTGGTGTAAGCTCTAAATTTATTTAAAAGTCCCTCATTCATCGGTCATTTTCAGAGAAGGCCAGCCCGCTCACTGGCTTGTAAATTGGTCGAAGCAAATCCCTGATTAGAGTTGTCTTTTTTTGTTTTTAACCAGACATCCCAGCCATATCTCTGCTGACCAAACACTCAGCACAATGATGGTAGCTCTGAGATGGCTTAAAAAGGAGCAGGGGCAGATAACTCGGCCATTATCAGGCCGTCTTCACAGCCCAGGGTAAACAGACCTGATAACAAGCACAGAAGAACAGGCCTTGTGTTGTGGTGTGGTGTGGTGGTGGTGGTGGTGGTGGTGGTGGTTGGGGGGGGCGACTAGAGGATATTGATGTCAGCCTCATTGATGCTTTTAGCCTCTTGCAGCACTTTTTCTGTGTCTGCGTCTCTTTCACTCTCCCACTCAGATTGCCCGCCTGCCAGCCGGCGTGGAGCAAATTACACACCCTCGGTCACACATCAGACATTTGTTTAAAGCAGTTTGACGTGCTCACTTGCAGAAACACGTCTTTAAAATGATTACACGTTGTATGTTTCGGCATATCAGTCAGTTAAAAAAAAAAAAAAAAAAAAAAAAGCATTCTCATTAGTCTTCCCAGCATTCCCACCGAACTACGTGTGTGTGCCTATCAGCCAGCGGGCACTCACATGCTCCAGTAGGTGTGTGATCATATAGCAGCCAACGACGACACATGTGCTTGCTTATTACTGACACACACACACATATATGCCCTTTTCTCCCTCTTTCTCTCTGTCCCCCATCCCCATGTGTGTATGGAAGCTTTTAATGTTCCTCTTGGGAGAGCTAAACCACACATTCAATCAAAGAGACTTAGGGGGAAATGGCACGGGGAGGCAGAATGTCAGGGGAGATGTTTGTTTTGACAAGGTCATGACAGAGGCAACTTTATTTACTGACTGTATTACACTGTGATGCCTTTACTGCCGCCTTCGCTAGTGGTTTCTTTTAAGTAGTAAAACTTGAGTGGCGGGAGGAAGTCTTGCTCAGTTTATCATAACAGTGGTGTGTGAACCTAAACTTTATGTGTGCTTTAGGGTTGATTTAACCTTCTGTCTTGTATTTTTGAATGGGCAAAACTCCTTCAGTTTTTAGGAGTTTGTTGCCTTTTCAAAAGCTAGTTTGAGTCAGTTTGAGGGAGGTGAATGGGAGCACAGGGGGACTCTCTCTCTCTCTCTCTCTCTCTCTCTCTCTCTCTCTGGAGGTACAAGTTCATGAATGACACGGCTGAACATCATTGTGGCCACATCAAAGCCGCGCGTCTTCAGTATCAATGGTGGTGCCATCAAAAAGCTGTGTCCTGAGGGGGTCTGGGGACACTGTGTGTGGATTATGTGCCCTGGTATCAGGTTCTAACGGTAAAGGATACTACACAACAGCAGCTTCAGTCTTTCCTCCAGCCCCCGGGGCTAGACATGATCCCAGAGCTGACATCCTTTGTAGACCCTCCATGGTACCTTGAAGTGACAAATATCACTTTTTTTTTATTCTAATTTTTTTTATCAATGAGACGAGGTAGGCTTGGGTTTTCCTGAGCCCAAATAAGAAACAACACATTCAAATTCGACCTCGGATGTTTCTTATTGTTACCATTCATATATTTGTCTTGTCTGAGAGGTGTTCCAGGTTTGGAGGCGTTGGATTTTTTGGTGCTGCCTGTGGCTCTGCGAGGATCCAGCTCATTGTCTGTTAAAGAGCCAGTATCCAGCCTCCCACAGATTTATTGGGATGCCAGCGCAAAACTGTCCCACATGGCTTTCCAACCCGCTGGGAGCCTGTGCTGAGGTTACAGAGAGGCAGAGAGAAAAGGAGGGAGATTGTGTTAAAGTCAGCTAACAGCTATCTGCTTGGCCTAAGTGCGTAATTAAATTGTCTATGATTTACAGATGAGTTCTCCAGAGTTTATCGCCGGCTTGCAGCTCTGTGCAACTAGTAAACGATTGCTAAATAAGATGAATAAGAAATTGGCCGAATGCAAAAGTTGGCGGTAAAAACTTGAAGTTAATTATCCTCGGCTGTGATGGTGTGAGAGGGCGAGCCAGTCAAGATCACGTGTGTGTAGATGTGTGTGCATATGTGTCCGGTCTCCACTTGTGTGTCTGTGCTGCATGGGGGCAAGGCCATGTGTGGAAGAAGCTTCTGGACATGGCTTAGAAAGTATGTGTTTCTTCGTGCACATTCATCTCCTTTAATCAAAGCAGCAGCTCTTTGCGTGGGAAAAAAAACAAAAAAAACACATGGTGCTCTTATGGAGGTTGAAGGTAGAGAGATGTATGGCTTTCCTCCGAGTTGGGGAAAACGATGGATGTCCCCGCTTTGTAAATACACTCAGTGTGGTCCTTATCAAGTGTTATTACAATATATCCTGATCTGCGCCTCACTCCCAACCATTTTTCTGCACGGGAATGGCACCAATCAAGACTTATCTTTCCAAATGCTATTTTTGTGCCGCATGTTAACATTCATTTGAAAATCGGAGCAAAGTGAGAGTGAGGGGAAAAAAAAGCTGCAAAGCCCATAGTTTTTGGCGTCCCACTGTGGAAAAAAAAACACCTTTAATTCTCCCTGGCATCGTAGCGCCTCCATTCCACAACCAACGCACCATTTACTGTTGTAACTCCAAACAGTGCGTATCAAATAAGCCACACATTAGGAAAAAAGAAACCAGCAGGCAAAAGACAAACTGCTGTATCACCACGTAAACAGCTGAGCCTGGCTGGCTGACTTCTTTTTTTTTGCATAATGTGGTTTGTTAAATTTAGCTAATACACAGCATTTTCAGAACGTTGAAGGATTACTGTTGTAAACCCCACTCAGCTGAAAAGAGTTAATGGAGATTTTGTAGTTTCAGAGCCAGGTTGAGGGTACAAGTGCACATTCACCTGTTGCAATATTAACCATGTGTGCATATGTGAGAGCATTTGTGCATGTGCTTTAGCGTGCATGTGTGTGTGTGTGTGTGTGTGTGTGTATACAACCAGTCTCGCCCCTGCCTCCGGTGGCTGACTTTGATCAGTGATCATTACAGCCTTACTAATCCTCACTCCACCCCCAGTCTCACTGTCATGGCTCCTCTGTCCTCCTCTGTTCTCCTTCCTTTCATCCCTCCCATGTTTACAGAGCAGCCCGAGCCTGCCATAGATTGTCTTACATCCTCACTCCGTACCCGACACCCGATCCCATACAGAAATCTAGCTCCTCTCAGATCTTCAATGGCCGTTGTGTCACAGTCCCCACCACACCACCGCCTTCACCGTTTCAGACCTCACTGCCCCGAGGTGCCACTGTTTGAACTAGAAACTGATACAGTCAAGACCTCACGGACGAGGAGAGATGCTGCTGTGTTTTCTTTTAAGAGATGGGTTGTTCTTTTTTGAGGGAGGCACACACCTGCATCCTCAACTGTCCACTCCCGTACCAAGTTGGCAGCTTTCAAAGACCCCCCCCCCCCCCCCCCCCCCCTCCCCTCCAGCCACCGGAGAGTAGGACTGCCACACAAACAGTCATCAGACAGAGGAGGGGCTGCTGATCTGATCAAAGGATGTCATCAAGTCTCTTGAGTTCACACCCCCCACGCTGAAGTGTGTGTCAGAATGTGTGTGTGTGTGTGTGTGTGTGTGTGTGAGCCCTTACACATATGTGTGCTTATCGGGATAAAATAACGACAGCTCACAGGAAGTGGGGAGAGGAAGTCAGGGAGGGAGCCATGAAATCAAACATGTGAACTGGGGAGGTTCACTCACACACAAACTCATTTGCACGCAGACAAACTGTCACAGACACACACACACACACACACACACACACACACACACACACACACACAAACACACACACACAAAAGGAGACAAGTGGGTTCTGTGGTCAAAGGACACATTAGGAAGTTATATCTCTCTGACCTCTGATACTGGGACCACACAAATAACCACAGCTGTCTGCAGAAAAAGCCTGCCCTTGTTAACTGGGGTATAAATTAGCCTCTCTAATAGCCTATGAGAAACCTGAATTACTTGTATAGGGACTTGGAAAGCTAAATACCAAACAGAACATAAACAACCTGAGAATCTCTGCAGTCTCCACCCATTCATTTTCTAACTAAATGGCCTGCGCATCTGGAATCTGTTACACAGGTGTGGGTTGTAAAGTTACTTTGTAATATCACTGAAATGAAGAATGTGTTCAATTGTGACCTGAGCGAGAGTTCCCACACCGTGTGTTGCCACATGTTAAATGTCCTGAAATGAGCATGCAACATGTGGTAATTCATTAGTTACGTATTCTTACCGATGTTGTTGCAAATTGAAGGATTTATCCTGGTCTGTGACTGCTACAAGAAGAATGGATCTTTACGCTTATTTATGAATCAAGAAAACAATTATTACTGTGAATTCCTCTATTTTTTAAGTTTTACATGTATGTTTTCTGACTTGTAAAGATGCCTTTTCTTGGTAGTTCAGCTCAAACTTATAAGAAATAGAACTATTTTTCTTCCTCAGATATTAAAGGAAGGTCAGGTTGGAAACACAAATTGAGATAACCCTCTTTTCCTGAATCGTAGGTATTCTGGAAATCACATCAGTTGATGTGGGAGTGGTGGCCATCAAAGGACTGAACAGCAACTACTATCTGGCCATCAGTAGGAAGGGAGAGCTGTACGGAGCGGTGAGTATCCGGGTCAGAGGCCAATCTGAAAGCTTCTGAGCAGAGATAGTGTTAGATTCCTCTGCTCTTATCAAAGCCCTTTCCTTATCTTTACTTCCCTAAATGATGGGTCAGGTCTAAATCACAATCAGAACAGCGCACACATGTGATCCTCTAGGGCACAAAAAAGAACTCTGCAATTTCCAAAGTGCACACTAGTTTCTGCACAAGCACAAGAAGCCAAACATGCCATGTAGATTAAGGTGTAGTACATAAACAAGGCACCGTGTGCAACCACAATGGATTTGCACAAGAAAATGATGTGTGTTTTGCCTTAACCTCTCATGTCGGGGTTATAACACTGAAACGTGATACCTGTTGTTTTTCCAGAGAGACTTTGGTGTCGACTGCACCCTGAAGGAGCGCATTGAGGAGAACGGTTACAACACGTACGCATCAGCCCAATGGAGGAACAAGAAGCGGCAGATGTTTGTGGGTCTGAATGTCCACGGGAAGCCGCTGAGAGGCAAGAAAACCCGCAGGAGGAACACGGCCACCCACTTCCTTCCAATTTTGGTGTAAACTGGCGAAATAAATTGGAGGAGAAGGCGACCATGCAGCACTGGACTGAGAGATTTTCAATCCTGAAACTATCTGTAAAATAAAGACATTCACTGAGAGATCTCTTTTTGGAAACAAGGCACTAACACTGTTACATTAAAATACGGTCTCTGCTCCTGACTCTGCAGAGATCGTGTACTTTTATTTGATGGGAGAGGATGATTTCTGTGTTTTCAGTGGCATGGGATGTAATATTTATCCTTTATTCTGTGCCAAACTGTTTTTATCTAGAGTATGTGTGTAACATGGACAACACAGAAGACACTGTCCTAGCTATGAACTGTGGTAGATGCAGAAATATCTAAATATGTTATTTATAATCCATAATCTCCAGATTATGCACAGCATAAAGACAACGGATAAAATGAGGTAAATGATTGGTCTGCAAGGAAATAAAAGAGGGTACATCACATCTTAAGCAAATGTTTGATACTTAACCACTGTGTTTTGATTGTATTGTAATGATTTATTTATTTTGTGAAATATTTAACTGGAGAGGAACACTTACAAGGCAAGCATCCCTTTGCATTCTCTACTTTTTATAGGAACTCTATTATGTGAAAATAAAATACCACTCTTCTCCTCTGCAATGAATTCTTCTTACTTCTTTAATACGCCAAAAACCTGCATCGCCAGAGGGCAACTGAAGAAAACACAACTTTTTTTTTCTCACAAGTAATAGGAGAAACCCAAGAGAGCGTTGAGGTCATGGCAAGTCTTTTCTTATCAGGGACAAAAGGCAGCTATTAATGCCTCGCCAGATATTCCATGTGGCAACCATTGCACTAACAATCACTTCACAAACAAACGGGAAGCTTGCAGACCGACCACAGCTAAATGGGAGGAGGGTAACATCACATGTGGCCTGTAGATGCTGACTTCACTTCCTAATATTACACAATAAATATGGCAGCATTTCCTGACAGAAGGAGGATATAAATAGTAGCTGAGGGTTGATAGTTAGTTGATTCAACACCAGCTGATAATGCTGTTACAACATGTTTTGAAAAGTAGCATCTTCAAATGGGTCTTCTTCACTTCTTCCCATTTGGAGGCAGAAATGTGAACGAAGGGGAAACAGAGATATGACCTGTGTCTGACCACCCACTTCCTTCACTAATCATCTACAAACACACTAATCAATGACAGCTGCCTCAATGCCAGATCAAAAGACCACGGGGAGAACATTAACGCCACAGGCTTCCGGGGCCTCATGTTCTTTTATCCCGCCTCTCTCTGAGCATCCATCTCAGCACTGGCATGAAAAATTGGGGGGGGGGGGGGTGGAGAGCAGACTAAGACAGGAAGATGGCCTTCATGCCCAAATTGACCCATTACTATGACTTCAGATTTGAAGAAGCAAAAACAACAAAATGCTATGCTACCTGACCTATAGGAATCTATAGTACAGGAACGCTTTCGCTGTAGGCTATGGTTTATTGTCCTTTAAAGGCTGTTCAAGGAATCACCACGACGAATGATTAATACTGAGGAAATCATCAGTGCATTCCACCATGACAGTCAGGGCCCATGGCAACATATGGAATACTATTTCATGACCATCTATTACTTTTCTCTGCACGCTCAAGTCATTGCGCAATGTGGTCTGGCTGCTGCACCTCTCAGGCCAGATTGTCTTCTATTTATATGTAACCATTAAGAGGCCATTGGACTAAAAAGGCTCTGGGTTTGTTTCAAGTGTTTTTGCTTTGCCTAACTTATTTAAGATTAGACTGGCAAGAAAGAAGACACAGTAGGAATTTGCTCTTTAGAATACATGGCATACAGTAGCAACGTATGTTTATTTAATTGCTGTGTAACCTAATTATGCAGTCAATAAATCCCCAGGGATATAACCTACATAATGTATACTGATGCAACATAAAACTATACTGTTCCGGACCTTAAACCTGCCGGTTTGAGTGCTTGACAAAATACAACTAGCCATTTGTCATCTTGTGAATTCCCGGGACCTGTGAATGTTTGAACTCCTTCCAAGACAATGGCATGGGGAGGTAAGGGGGGAGACAGCAATAACAGAAAATAGGGGCCGTAATCTTTTATCAGAGTGGGTCTCCGCATTTCTGGCACAGGAATTCTCTGTGGCATAATGTGATCCAGCTTTGGGAAACAAGTGGAAAATGACTGGAGGCTAAAACAACTAATGAACACTTACACTGAGAGGTCTGGTGCAACACATGTTTGTAGTGGGCAGCTACTGAGTGAGCTCAAGGGAGAGAGAGGCACGTCTGAGGGGCTGCACAGGTCCACGGACTTCTCTTCAATGTGGAAATGTGAGTCTGATATATCAGATAAATGTAATCTCCCAATCCTGTTTAGTGTTATTTAACCCAATCCACCACATACCATTTAACAGGACCATCATTATGTTCTCATGTTGTTCACACTAAACCCAATAACAGAAAGCTAGTATTAAGAAACCAAGGTTATGTAAAAAAACATAAAATCTGAGAATTTAGTGGTTTTGATTAATTAAAAAAAAAAAAAAAAAAAAAATTAAATTAAAATTAATTAAATTAAAAAATGTAAGTGTTGGTCAGTATAAATTAAGTGAACTGATAGTAAAACAAGACATGTACGTAAGCAATTATCTGCAGTGTACAGAAATTAAAACTATTGGACAGATCTGATGGCAAGTAAAATTAAATGTTACAGATAATAGCATAAACATAATATGAACTGATTTAATTTACCATTTAGTATAAGGGTCTAGAGATTGATATGGAAATACATATTATTCAATATGCATCTGTTAATATTAAATGATGGGACATATTTTATTTAAATAGCTGAGTCTTCCATTATTATTTTCATTTTGCACTTATCATCTCGTACAAAATATTGCACAATTTACTCAACACACAAACAAATATCCTATCATCAAATTCCTGTCATTAACTAAAACATATTTATATTAATACGCACAACTGCAAACACAACTTAGATAAGTAAGCATCAGCATCAATGATCTAATGGCTTTTTTTCATGACTTTATCATCAGTTAACTACATTTTAGAGCTTATCTCTCTTTAAGTAAAGGAACTATTCAAGAACTATAACGGCTACGAGGAAGGCTGAATTTCATTTCAAGACATTCCCCAGAAATGTAGGATCCTTCATTTACTTGAAAATAAATCTCAAAAGAATTAATTCGTAAGTAATTATCATGGCCAATTCTCCCCAAAGATGCAGACTACCATGTGTGTATAAAATGAGCTATAAATAAAGCATTTCCCACCTTCAACATATTTAACATTACATTACATACACCGTTTGCCATCTCCACTCACACTATAAGAGTGTATAAACATTACTTGAATACACTTTAAATTTAAATATGAATATGCGTCCATGTCATATCTATGGAAGCCCATTTCCGCCAGTAAAAAAAATGAAAATGAAAATAATAAAGTCTCATAATTTCAATTATCTCATTATTTTTACTTTTCATCTCATAATTTTGACTTTTTATCTCATTATTATGACTTTATATCTCATAATTAATTGACTTTTTATCTCATAATTAATTGACTTTTTATCTCATAATTTTGACTTTTTATCTCATTAGTATGACTTTATATCTCATAATTTCGACTTTTCATCTCATAATTTCGATTTTTCATCTCATAATTTTGACTTTATATCTCAAAATTTTGACTTTTTATCTCATTATTATGACTTTATATCTCATAATTAATCAACTTTTCATCTCATAATTTTGATTTCTTTTATCTCATAATTTCGACTTTTCATCTCATAATTTCGACTTTTCATCTCATAATTTTGACTTTTTATCTCATTATTATGACTTTATATCTCATAATTAATCAACTTTTTATCTAATCATTTTGACTTTTTATCTCATTATTATGACTTTATATCTCATAATTAATCGACTTTTTATCTCATAATTTCGACTTTCTTTATTATCTCATAATTAATCGGCTTTTCATCTCATAATTTTGATTTTTTTATCTCATTATTATGACTTTATATCTCATAATTAATCAACTTTTTATCTTATAATTTCGACTTTATATCTCATAATTAATCGACATGTTTATCTTATAATTTCAAATTTATATCTCATAATTAATCGACTTTTTAATCTAATAATTTTGACTTTTTATCTCATAAATTTGACTTTTTATCTCATAAATTTGACTTTTTTATCTCATAAATTTGACTTTTTTATCTCATTATTATGACTTTATTATTATTATTATTATTTTTTTAACTGGCGGAAATGGGCTTCCAGACATACCTGGTTCTGTAGACTTAACTTTGTAGAGAATCTGAAAAAAAAAACTGTCCATCGTAAATGGTTTTGAGGCGTCCTCCTGTATGGCTGAGTTTTACCTCCACACCACTAGAGGGAACCACCTTCACATTTTAATCACACTTATCTGTGACGGCGACTTTGTTGTTAAAGGAAGTGGCTAAAAAAAAAGAGTTGAATTGTCGGATTTAGAAAAAAGCCATCATGAAAGAGAGATAGGGTGTGTTTTACTGTGCTTAAACACACACAAGTTATTATTAAATAGTTTGGTGGACAGCTCTTCTTCGTCTCTTACCTGATGCTGCTTGGAGACTGGAGGCTGACACACCAGCAGTCATGAACGACCATTTCGACCGAGCTCCCGGAGCAGGTAGGAGCCGAAACCTACCTGGAGACCCGGGCTTCGTGGGCACCGCTGTGGATGGCGAGACCAAAACCATGCTGTTCAACCAGAGGGAGCCTTTGAGACAGCCGCGAACATGCCCGCCATTTGCCGAGAACAACACGACCAACGAGCTGAGTGTCGGAGGAGGTAGGAAGCTGTCAACTAGCTAACATCAACAATAAAGAGCTAGCAGTGAGCTAAGTCAGAAAGCTACTTTCAGATTCGATTTCATGTAAATGACGCGTCCTGACTTTATCACAGAAGGCCAGTTTATGCTTTCCTACTGACTGCTGTCTGTAAGAAACGAAGGGAGACAAGTTAATATGTTACCTGGTCTAAGTCAGGACGTGTAACTAGCTACTTAGCTGCTAAATACCATTAAAGTTGGCTAGCATTTTGGCGGTGCGTCATGCACCTGTCGGGTTGTTGTTTCATATGAGGCGTCTAAATTAAGGCCTCAAGTTAGATGTCACATGGTTGTAATGTAATATCATGAAATACAGACTGTGTTACCCAGCTAAACCTTATGAGTGCAGATCTGATCTATGTAGCTTTAACATGACATAAAAACCGGGAAGTATTTAGTTCCCCTTCTGCATCTGAAGAAGAATCCTCTGATGTAGAAAAACTATATTTTGTGTTTTTTCAGATGAAAAACTCTTAATTATTTTGATCTATCTCATCCACCTGTCTGTGCTGTAACAAAACCAAAAGCATTGACACTCATATGAAGCTGCAAAGTCTTTAAAAATGTTTCTACTGTATTACTAAAATGAAGTTGGTTACACTTCAGATATAAACAATAACTAAAATTACTTTATATTTTCACACTGTGTTTTTTTTTGTGATTGTAAAGTAGCTATAAGCAATAATAATTCATCTACATCAGAGTATCATGTTTTGATTAGTTGTATACAAATTAGTCTGCCTACCTATCATCTACCTACCTATCATCTACCTACCTACCTGCCTGCCTGCCTGCCTGCCTGCCCGTCCATCCGTCCGTCCATCCATCCATCTATCATCTGTCCGTCTGTCTGTCTATCTATCTATTTTACTACGATGTGCAGGGATAACAGTTGGCTCATACCAGCAAAGAATAACAATTGATCTCAGTCTTTTTTTAAATCACTTGTTTTCGTTAAGACTTTGTGTCCAAACTAGTTCCCTAAAATCCTAAAGTTATCAGGATGCTGTTTATTTAAGGGACAGATTTATTTACAAATGAACTAGTTAAATTAAGCCTGTAGTAACTGCTTTACACCCAAACTTAGGAGGGGGGGGGGGTACATTGGGTGATGTGTTTTGTATTCCTGTTTGTTTGTGCATTGTTAACCAGTAGTGCCTCTTGTTCAGTGAGCCTTTCATCAGGTTTGTCCAACCCCCAGTTGAAAAATTAACAGACCTGGGAATTCCTATATCCCATCAGCCTTTGGCACTGAGGGTGGAGGGGGGGGGTTCATGTCCTGCATGAACTTTGAGTTTTTATCCTGCTCCACAAACCGGTATTAAAACATGTGTAATCCAAATGATCAAATAATTTATTACTGAAATCGAACAATTAATCATGATGTAATTCCCAGCTTAAGTGCTCAGCCCAATTGAGCCTACTAACATTAACTCTCTGTCGTATAGTAACGTACAATAACTTGTTGTTGTTTATTTACATGGATTCTTTAGATGTCCAAAAACCTATCAGAAACATCTGTGAGCCACTCTGTTTCACTCTGGGACAATTTCCTTTCTCTATGCTGAACACTTGTTGTGCAGTTCATTATCCATCGGTCAAACAAATACAGTAACATCCTTTCACTATGAGTACTAATCACACCTTCCTCCTGTTTGACTTAGGTTTGCTTATAATGAAACAGTACCCAGCTTTTTTAGGAAACAATGCTCCCTTAATTATATTAAACATATATTTGTAACCTGTCATAAGGTTTATCGTCACTGACATGGATTAGTTTTGACGCCAAAACAATATCAAACAGCACTGCTTGCCTAATCTTTACAGAAAGACTTTCCCATGTGAGATGAGGAGAGTTGAATGTATAATAAAGACTCTTTGTTTTTTTTTTCCCCCATAGATTTTAAAAAACAGAACAAAGCTCAACAAAATGCAAATGCCAACAGTATATCTGCCTCCAAAAAATGTAATGATGTGGATTCTGTCATCAAGTCTTCAAAACTGTCAGCCAGTGCCCCAGAGTTTGTTCCCTCTGGAATTGGCCTGTACGAAGTAAGGAGATTTTTTTTTAACTAATCATTATCAGAATACTATGACTTTATCTATTTGTAAATGTATCTGTATATTTAATTATTACATTACATTCAGTAGTATCTTTTTATACTTCTGATGTTATGACCTAAGTATGACTATGCAAGAAGCCATCACTACTATCACTAAGAGCTGAGCCTCTCACACGTTTAGATGTCAATTCTCATAAGATACTCAGTCATTTTCCATAATTGTGACAAAGCGATCAGGATTTAATATTTGACTGTTGTTATTTTTTTATCATTGTGATTTTTGCGCAGGACGCCGCATTTTATGATGACGGTGAAAGCTATGAAGAACCTACCTTGTCCGACTTGGTCACAGACTTCATGGCCCACCTGAGCTCCTCACCAGGGTCCTTTGAGTCGGATGTTGAACACATAACTGGCATGCTCAATTCGTTGGTCACCACTGGAGAGTCGTTGCATGAGCTGGTGGAACTGATCTACACGCAGGTTTGGAGAGACACATTCATTCCTCGTTCAGCTGAAAACACACATAAATAAATCTAAAATAAAACATTATTGCATGTTTCTAACATAATGAGGTCATTATAGAAGCTACCAAACTAATAATCTTTCTTTTCATTACAGTCTACTGCCATTCCAAACTTCGCTTATACGGGTGCCAGGCTTTGTAATTACCTGTCCCATCACTTGAATATCAGCCCGCCAAGTGGCAACTTCCGTCAGCTGCTCCTGAAAAGGTGATTAGTATCTGTTCATATTGATTTTATTAAGTGTAAAGATCAGAGGTGGACAGCTTAGCGCAAAGTCCCCTTAGCTTTTCAATAAAGGGTTAGACAACGTTTTTAGACAATATTAGAGCACTATAAATGTTTGTATCCTACATGCAGAAGATCATGTAGAAATATATTTTTTGTTGTACTGGACAACAGATAACATGGACTAAATGCAAAGCAGTGTGAACATTTGTATTTTTTTGGGTGTAAGTTGCTGAATAAAAATAATGTTGTCTTCTGTAGATGTCGAACAGAGTTTGAACAGAGGGGCGTAGCTGTTAGAGGAGACCCTGAAACCCAGAAGAAATTCCACTCTTTTGTGCTCTTCCTGGGAGAGCTCTATCTGAACCTGGAGGTAAGATGTTTTGTCTTTGTTATGGCTCTCTGGTGTATAAATGTTAGTTACAATACATCTGTGAATACCCCTCCTTGTTGAAGCACAAAAATGTGCAATGTTTAGCCTTACATTTAGCCTCTTTGAGCATTGTTGGCATCAGGTTTTGACTCTTTTACATTTCGTGCAAACCTGTTCGTGTTCATTCAGGTGAAGGGTGGAAAAGGTCTCCGAGCAGAAATCCTGCTCTCTGCTCTGAACGACCTGATGAAGAGTCTGTTTGATAATCCTGTGGATGCAAATCTCATCTGCGCTGTTAAACTGCTCAAGGTCTCAAATCTCAATTCAAAACATATGTAATGAAAGTTTTTTTTTTTTTCTTGATAGTTTCGTTTTTGGGGTTGTAATGAGAATGTTTTTTTTTTATTTCCAGCTAACAGGCTCGGTCCTGGATGACGCCTGGAAAGAGAGTGGAAAACCACACATGGAAGAACTAATCCACAAAATAGAAAATGTTCTACTGGATGCCACCTGTAGCAGGTATGTATTTATCACACAGGTTGTTTTTTTTTTTTTTTTTTACAGCTGCTCCTCAAGGCTTATATAACTCATGATTGAAAACACTTGAAACCTGCTTTTGCATCTGAGATGTGCGGACATTCAAAGACGTGTCTACAATTATTGTGGCACCTCATCCTCCTTCATCATTCAGAACTTTGCAGCGATATATAATCGTAAAACAGCACCAAAAAATCCAGTTTTTATTAGAAATACCTCAAAAGCTTTAAAGTCTTTCGTGAACTTACATAAGGCTGAAAATCCAAAAAAGGTGGAACAGTTCAGAGTTACACCGTCACAGACATCCTGGGTAAAGCTTTCTGATATGAGCTTCTTGTTTTCTCTTAGGGATGTCAGACAGATGCTTCTGAAATTAGTAGAGTTGAGATCTAGTGACTGGGGTCGGGTCCGAGCTGCTGCAGCAGCCAGCAATGCCACACCAGACAATGACCCGAACTACTTTATGGTGAGTGTCCACTGTCACACACTCCCTGCTCTTATTTGTAATTGTTCTTTTCTATCTTCCTTTGTTTCGTCATGGGTTGTTTTTCTCCCCTCAGAATGAACCGACATTCTACACAGAAGATGGAACTCCTTTTACAGCAGCAGATCCAGGTGAGACTATTGAAACATTTCCAACATGGATCACGGGAGGGCAACATGAAGTTCGATGTCTACCAGGCTATCAGCTGTGCTCAGACAGACACATGCTCCAGTCACATGCAAGATAGTTCTCATCAGTCATCTGTTAAAAATGTCACAGAAATAAACCAAATCATACGAGTTGGTATCTTAAAGGCTTAACTACGTGACTTTCAAAGCAAATTTTCCGATCAAAACAATTACTCCTCCTTCATCCCTGAACTGCCTCCCTGCCTCTCCTGTCCTGATTCACTAATGAGGTTCTTTTGAGGCAGAGACGGCAGCAGACGAGTGCTAATAAACGTCTGAAAACAAGATTCTGCTTTGAAGTGAAGATATGATTTAATTGGTATATGTTTGTCTTTTCAGCCATAGAAAGTCTTTTAACTTTCTTATAATGCCTCTAGACACAGCTTCTCTGAGTGGGTGGGGCCGATGCTCTTCACTGTTGCAGAGTGTTCACATGAAGAAAAAAAAACCATGTTTGAAATCTGCTTGAGATTAGGTTTAGGGTTACAATTACTTACCCTAACCCACAATATGTTTACAGAGGGTATATTTGATCTTTGCTTTATTCATATTCACGTGTTATATATTTAATAGTTTAACCAGACACATATTAACGTCAGAATAATAAAAAATGCTTAAAAGATCTTCAGTATACTTCAGTACAACACTAAACTGCACATCATGTCTGCAGGATTATTTAAGATGTATTGTGATTGTTACAAATAGGCTTTTTGTGAGGACACATTGTGGTCACTGTCCTCTCCCCAGTCGTTGAATATGTCCTCCAAATGTGAGGAAAAAAAGTACTTCTCTTCTACTTTCAGCAGAGCACATATAAATGTGACGCTTCATTCTTTATGTTTAAGTGTGTTGCTCTTTGCTTTCACAGATTATGCTGAGAAATACCAAGAGATCCTGGACAGGCAGGATTATTTCAACGACATTTATGGAGAAAATGGAAGTGAAAGTGAAATGTAAGTACATATTAAAGTGGTAAAATAAAAAGAGTTGGTCATTTACTGACGGACATGCTGATGTGTGTTGTTATGGGTACAGTTCAATGGACATAACTGACACATTTTAATATATACATATTACAAACTTGTATATTTCTTCTTCAGTACGTGTGATAGGATGAGGTGTAGTATAGATTTGAGTCTGTCACACTTTGATGATGAGACTTTTTTATGTCATGTGACACAAGTGACACAACAGCAGCCTCACGCATGTCATGTGACCACGACTGACCTGTGTGCCCCTGAGCTTGGCGAATGTGTTTGACTGGCCCACAATGCAACAGCATCAAGCATGGTGGCAGTTTCAGTGTAGTCAGCAGATAGGTGTGAAAGAGGGCTTAGCTAGCTTCTGTCGTCTCTCTCAGAACTGAGCGCGTTTGACTGTTAGCTTGTGTTTGTGTCTGTATTGTTCATGGAAATGTTGAATGCTGTGTTCATATTATAAGCACATACATGTACACACACAAACCTGTCTCGTATATCTGCGGCTCTAAATCATGCTTTCTCCTTTTCACAGATACGACTCTGAAGAGGAGATGGGGCCTGAGATAGAAGAAGCTTTTGAGAATTTTTGTTTAGAGTCTGAGAGGAAACGAAAACAATGACGTGAGACGCGTACTTACTGTACTGTTCTCGATCAACTTGCTGGAATGTTGAAAATCAGCGGAAAAACTAGCATCAGAGAGGTTCAAACTTTAAATTTCTGCAAACAAGCGTTTTAACAAAAAAGAGCTGTTCATAGTTGCACTTCTGACACGTTTTTTGGTCAGTGTTGATAAGAAAAGGGGGACAATCAAAAGGATAACTGTTCCTCATATTAAGGTGTTGAGATGTTTTCAGACATGGACGTTCTGTCTGTGTTGTTTGAATTATTTTAGTAACTGCTTTCCTTTACACCTTAACTAAATGCCAAGAGACAAAGAGTGTGCTGTGGATTTCTTTTAGGGTTCTTTATAGAACAGCAGATACCTTTCAGCAGATTTGTGCAGAATTTTGACATGTTTGTGTGCATTATTTGCCATATTTTAATTATTGCCCCATTCAGAGATTTCAGGCAAAAACTCATCAGTCATCCATCAGAAGTAGCTAATTTGAAATGCTCTGTGCACATCTGAGGAGGTTGTTTTACTGCAAACCTGTAGAAGTCAGAAACTGTTTAGAAGTTGTCTCTCATAAAGATGCCATTATGAAAACGCTATATTCAAAATGGCCGCAGTTCACTTGAGTTGTCAGTAAGTCACTGAAAGAGCTAAAAGAACAAGAACTTTATATTGAGTTCACTAACTGTGAAGTATTGATATCCACAAGTTCTGTTTTATACTCCTTTCTTTTTTTAGCGTTGAAGCCAATATTTTAAGTAAATCTCCGTTTCAAGAGATGATTCCGAGTTCTGAAAAAGCAGTGCACCTAATCCCAGTTTCTTTCCTGAATGTAGCTTTAAATATCTATGTGGCGTCTTGCAGTTCGCAGCAGTCCGTGTAATCTAACCCGGCTGCAAAAAGGATTGATTCTTATTCAAGGCTGAAAGACTGTTTACCAGCAAACCCATGGAGCCCATTACACGGAATGTTGTTTTATTGTTTGTAAATATAATTTATGGTATTGTTTGCCTGCAATAAACTCTTTATAATGTGAGATTTTAAGCTGCTTGATTTAAGTCTGAGCCTTTTATTGAATTGACAGTGGGACTATTATAGGCAGAGTTACCCTGAGTTACTATTTTATTACACCAGAGCATCTTTGTGCATTTGAATTCCAATCCTTACAGTTTTTCTGACGGCTCGAGCAGTTGTGTGTCATTAAACATCACTGTATGTAGTTGAAACAACCAATTGTACTTCTCACATTTCAAGCTGAGGAAGCCTCAGTTTGTTGGTTTAGGCGCCCTCTTGTGGACAAAGTGTTTCATTTTCTCTTATCTGCTTATCCTGTGCTGTAAAGGGCAATGTAGTGCTTTGAAACTAACAATGTCATCCTGCTTTCTTACAATCAAACATCACTCTGAAGATATGCTGTGAAAGACAGAGGCTGTTTCTGCTGCGTGCCGGAAACCATTTGTTTTGTTATTAACTAAATACAATTAGTTATTTATGGTGATGAACTTGTTTGCTTTGTAGCTCATATAGAGGCATCAATATTAATTGAAGTCTGTTTTATAACCCGCCATGAACTCCCGACACCTTTTTCACATTCACTAGCAGCAGTACACTAAAATAAAACAAATGGTCTCATCATAAAACAAACTACTTTGGTTCTGTTTTAATAGAAACATTAACTTTTTTCTCTTTGCGGCGTAATGGATAAAACAAAAAAACATTTGCTAACTGGGAACTTGTCAGATCATTACAGCATCAGCTGGAGACTTTCAGTCTGTGCTACACTCGAGTCAAAAGCGCACAGCTTTGATTCAGTGTTGTATTTGAGCAAATCACACATGCAAACACCATCTCTACCATTCCTAATCATTTTTACAGCTGATAGATTAGTTCAGGAAAGAAAGGGCAGCAAAGCCCTAACATTAGGAAATAAACCTGTCCTGACAGCAACAATAAACATGGTGTGAGCGTCGTGGGTGTATGTGAAGGAATAAATCAGTCCAAACACGTTCTGGGTCTTTCCCGGACGGACGGTACATTTCACAACATCTCTTCTTCTCTCTCTCTCTCTCTCTCACTACACAGCTCACTCCTGCCTGAACAGCGCCCACTAGGTGGCCTACCTAATAACAGGATATTAACATTACTGTAAACACTTGTAACCAACATTATAGCAATCATTTAAGAACATACTAAAGTTATGTCTGCATAGAGAAAGAACATAATAAACACATGTTTCTAACTTATTTGCATATCCCATTTTCACTCTTACAATACCATCAGATATATTGTAGCCATTATTTTGTGCCTCATGAAAACCCGAATATACCCAGTTCATCAGTAACAGAAGCATTTGAAATGTCTTCTAATACTAATGGAAAAATATGCATATACAATACCCTGTAGTTACTTTACATGTTAATGTCAGTTTAAATAAGAAAGCAACCCTTTTGTTTCCCCAAACATTATAAGCCCAGACATGCACAAAAAAATCACTTTGAAACTACAAATGAACATAAATGTCAAGTTGTGTGTATTATATTTAAGCCTTTACTGCCACCTACTGACCAAGTTGGGTAATGCCAGAAAAATCAGCACCCAAAAAATGTCATCTGGATTTGTCAGAACTTCAAACCAAAGGGCTTTGAAAGAATATTTCTCTGTTGTTATACAGTACAATGAGAAATAAATGTTTACTTATTTTACACTGTGGATTTTAGGTTGAATAACCTTAAATTACATTACTTATCTGACATTATTATGTGACTAACAATAGACATAGAATATGTGTAACAGGATGCAGAAGGCCTAGCGGTTAGGTCACGCCCCATGTATGGAGGCTATAGTCCTCTAAGTGGGCGGCACAGATTCAAGTCCGACCTGTGGCTCCTTTCCTGAATGTTATTCCCTCTCTCCCTGGTTTCCTCTTCTATGTGTGTGAGAAGCATGATTCTAAAATAACAGAGTGTAAAACCAGAATTTCCCTCAGGGATTAATAAAGTATTGCAAAAAAATATATACACTGTCTTATCACATAAAGACAAAAAGCCCCAAACTAGATCTTTAACCATATAAAACCATTTGTATCATATTTGCTACGCAAGTTTCTGAGACCTCTGTCTTATCAACATGATCAAAACTTTCCTTAAAAACCTGTTGTATATGACCTGATACATGTATTCTGCCCCCTAGAGGATTTTCATTCTACTGCAGGCAGTGGAAGGGCTTTTTTTTTTTTACCTTTTCATGCCGTCATGCTTGCATCCACACACTTTCAGCAGGAAAATCTTTGCTAATTTTCAAGAAGTTACACTAAGAATAACATTTATATTGTTACTCATTCTTTAATATGAGTATATTCTGTATTAAAACAATGCACCATTACTTAATAATTAATTCTTCATATTACAGTTAAATCCTGTTAAAAATGTGTGTATCACATTTGATACTGCAGGTATATAAGGTGCTTTATCCTTGAGCGGTCATTTTAAATTTTTGTAATGTGATCTACATCGTGCCTACCACTATACAAACACACAGTATTTTGATGATTTAATAAATCTAATTAATGACTGAAATGCCATTTTAAAATACATTTTGGGTATTTTCCACAATAACAATTCCTCTGAAATCATAATCGCTATGCTATATTGACCAATTTGTTATGTGTGTATTTGTAGATGTCAAAAAGAATAGAGGAAGAAGTGAGAAAACAAACGTACATTGAAAATTTCATCAACATGACAATGGATGGCAATTCAAGTGACATAGAGCAGTTAGGGGAAGATGATGAGGAGAATGAGGAAGAATGGACTCCTCAGGCCATGCATGATGATGGAAGTTCAGATAGCAGTGATGAGGAAGACTATCAAGATGAAAGTGTAGCCCAGACAAGCACAGAAGCTGAGATCCCAACAACAACACAGGACACAATCAGAAAGGAGTCAGTGAAGGCCAATGCACAAAGGAAAGAATACAGATGGAGAAAAATGAAATATCAAGCTCCATCTATCAATTTCATCGCAAGTATTGAGGAAGGCACAGAAAACAGGTGTGACTGGACACCATACATGTATTTCAAACAGTTTGTCACTGATGAAATGCTACTGGAAACTGCAGAACAAACAAACCTGTACAGTGTACAAAAAGAGGGCAAGTCAGTAAACACAACTGCCAAGGAAATAGAGCAGGTTCTAGGCATGTACATTCATATGGGGTTAGTACAGACGTCCTCTGTGAGAGCCTATTGGGAGATGGAGACAAGGCTCCCTGCAGTTTGTCATGTGATGTCTCAAGATCGGTTTCTGTAATTGCTGACAGCGATTCACTTTCAGGACAACCTCAGTGTGTCTGATGATGCAAAGAAAGAGAAAATGAGAAAAGCTGCCTGAAATGTTCTGTATTTTCAAAATGTGAAGGGCGTATTTTGTTTTTGTTTCTAAAACGAACATTGTTGTGTGCAAAAATTTGTATCAAATGTGATACAAAAAAAATATCATAAACAACATGATGTGGCAAACATTTTGGGGGGGATTTTGTGTAAGGGTTTAATAAACATCTCAATTCCAAAAAAATTGAATTTACTGGTTATTTTTAGGGTTAGGGTTAGGTTAACCCTAACCCTATGTCAGGCTTTACAGGGTTAAAAACAAAAACCTGGGTGACAGACGTGGTTAAAACCCCAAATATTCCATAATATTGTGCAGCTAAGTCAACATCCTCAAGTGTTTTGAACTGCTTCAAGTGCTACATGTAAAGGCAATACGAGATAAAGACTTATTGTGTTGTGAGCACTTTCCATAGAAAGAAAAGCCAAGTAGCATCTTTGTTGCCATGTCAGAAATGTGCCATGTGTGTTCACAATGGCCTTGAAGATACTTAGTGGTTTCCTAAGTTCAGAGGAGATTACAAACAGTCACACAAAGACATTCTCTGAACCTCAATGACATACCACAGCTATTTTTCCTGCGACAATGAAATTGCTCATTTGTGCTTTGTAGCTCTCAGCATCGAGCATATGATGACCTGTGAGACTGGTAATACATCTAAAAATATTGAAATGTGCTCTGTGAAACAGTGTGTGAGTCTTTTATGTCTGCCAGGGCTGCAGTATGCTGCTGAGGCATCCTGGAGACCCTGCTATGTTAGGATCCATGCTGTAAAACCACATCAGTCCTGGTTTCAGTCTTGTTTAGGACCCTTGTTGTGTTTCCCCTCTCCTCTCTGCCTGAGTGTCAAAATCAAAATACAGTTGAAGATAGGTAGCATACTTTGATGTGGTCATAACATCAAACTTTAATCTTATATATGTTGTTTTCACAGTCCTGTTTCACGTTACTTTGGAGATGTGGTTGTAATGTCATATTTTAATGTTAGATCATTTTGTTTTCAGCTTTCTGTCTCACTTTACTTTAGAGAGCAATGCTGCAGTGAGTTAAAGGAAATTGTTAGCATCTGCTTGTTACTACTGTAGATGGAGGACTATTTTTGGTTGAAACAGAATGCAACTTGCCCACAAGTCTGTCTCCAATTTATTGCCATCTAACTGTTGAGCTACTTATCTGGACCTGGAAAGTGTCATTGCAATGCATAGGGTTCTGCAGTGTGCTCCGTTTTAAGGT
The DNA here is from genome assembly GCF_963930695.1 of Labrus bergylta. Classification (NCBI taxonomy): domain Eukaryota; kingdom Metazoa; phylum Chordata; class Actinopteri; order Labriformes; family Labridae; genus Labrus; species Labrus bergylta. The sequence continues at coordinate 22,187,470 of NC_089196.1, read as the reverse complement.
CTTTTCATCATTTTGCAAAACAGAAATAATGCAAATTTTTGAGTCTGCTTTGTCAGCATGTGGTCACACATAATCTATGAGGCTGTTTTGGAAGCACGTTTCACAATGAGATATCCTTATCTACAAACAACTGGTGCCAGCTCATGACTTGCATTAAAAAACTGCATCATATGTACACGCTTCACTTTATGTGCTTCTTTGTAGCATTTTTACAAATGCACTTGCAAAAAAATCTTTCGACGCTTTCGTCATGTGACAGGAGGGCAACTTCTCCCACAAGTCACATTACCACTGTGTCCGTGTGCAGTCAATGACTCGTGAGCCCCTCTGAGCCTGCTGGATATGACTGTCAGGCTCACAATAAAACAGGGAAAACCAGGGCCTAAGATTTTCATTGGTCAGCAGATGGGTGTTAAAGAGGGATTAGCTCGGTGCTATAGTCCACTCACCCAGGACCCTGTAGGTTTCTGCATCTGAATTCAATCTCTATTTACAGCATACATGTAGCTGTTTTTGGGAATTAGTTACAAGTACTTAGGAATGCATAGTCTTGGGCGCATACTCATCTGAAAGTTGTAGTTGTAAGATCTGTTACTGGACTACATCTACTCACAAACTGGCAATAACATGAGTAACTTTAAAATGTACACCATGGCTCCAGCTGATCAACTATTTTTGAAAACAGAGAAGGAAATCACAAAAAAACCTTATTCAACACAAAAAAAAATATATTTTAGTACAGGCTTTTCCTCTAGCAGAAAATGTTCCACTTAGAGTTGTGTAGTCTTTAGTTTGAGCCTGCTAAAAACCTTAAAATTCACCTCTGTATAAAATAGATTTTTTAAATCAAAAGAGTAGCAAGTGAGAATTTCCCTCGTTTAATAATAACAAAGGCCTGTCTATTAATACCAATGCTCTCCAAACATCCAGGCTACCTACAGATGATACACAATCTTTCAGTGGGGATTTTTACTGACGTGCCCACACTGTTCCACTATGTCATGGCCTGACAGGAAAACAGACCACAGGCTTTGCTGTTTCAAGATCCTTCCTTTGATTGTTACACATCATTTAAGAACGGAGGCTGCTTAAAACTCCCAGCACTGCTGGTAGCAAAAAAGAATGTATACAAAAGAAGCAATGCTCTATCCTGTTAAAAAGAAAGATGAGAATTAACACCAGTGAGTCACTCTACTTCTGAAGAAAAGGTGAAGGTTGTATTCTCTCTAAAACAAGTCTTTTCATTATCTGAGAAAAAAGCCAAGCCTTTTTTCCAGGAACTGTTGCGCGTCAGTATCTCACAAATGCTTGACCCAGCTCATTTTGAATTGTCAAGGTGCTCTGGCTGACCAGATGACTTATGCAGGAATCATGCCTGCACAAACAGAGAAGTGGGTGAGGGGGTTCGACTGTTGAATAAGGTTTAGTTTGATGCTTCCAGGCCAACTGAACCTTTTGTATCAACTGAAGTGAATCACATAGCTGAGGGTTTTTGCTCTGTGGCATGTGTCCAATTGTATGTATTTACACTTTACTTTCCCGCAACGTTTTCTTTTTCGCTGTTCATCAATCAGAAATGGGGTAAATGAGAACGTTCCCAAAATAACTTAAATATATTGTAAGGGGGGCGCTGATAGCCTAGTGGCTGGTGCACGCCTCATACACAGAGGCTGTGGTCCTCCAAGCGGGCGACCCAGGTTCCTATTCGACCAGTGGCTCCTTTCCAGCATGTCATTCTCTACTCTCTCTCCCTGATTTCTGACTCTATCCACTGTCAAAAGAACAAAAATAAACCTTTAAAAAATATTTACATTTTACACAGTGGTACTTTAATCTAACAGCGACTGAGCGTGACATCAGAGGAAGATGGCTGCCATGTGATTATGGTGAATAAGAACCTTCTCTTTCCTCTCCCCAACAGATTTGAATTAAGAACCAATCCTGGCCCTCATGATCAAGACACAAGTCATGCTTTGGTTTTTGGCTTGTGAACATGCCTATTTATCACTCAGACAAACGTTATAGTTTCCAAAATATCAGGTTCCAAATTTACGTTTGGTACGAAAACTGAAGGCTAATGATTTAAAAACACAAAAAAACATGTTTGTTTGTTTTTTTACGTTAGAAACGGTGTAACAAACAATTATCTCACTGCACTGCGTTTAGCTTTTAATTTACTCACAAAGTGAGATTTTTCTGGAACCATCTTTAGCCATTACGCTTCTGGGTCATCTTGTTATTTATTCCTATATTCATTTACATAAAAAGAAAGAATTTAGCTTTTAGAAGGGAGTTAGCTCCATTATTCACTTAATAGAGCTGATTCATTCAGACCAACACATCCCTCTTTGCAGTTCTAGATCAAGGGCCTTTAATGGGATTTTGTGGTCGGTTATATTAAAGCCCAAAGTTTGGCAACTTACATTGTCCGCCTCAGTTCTGTGATTTAAGATTTGATGTGAACTACTTGAAAGTCTATTAAGGTCCAAGAAGCAGAAGCACTGAGACAGTATTATAATAAAACTTTCCGTTGGCAAAAAGGAGGTTATGGGTTATTCTATCACCTTAATATACAGAGGAGTTAATTTGTATACTAGACACCATGTATGGTAAGAATTCAGGGAAATGTTTAGGTCTTTTCACCAACTTCTTAAGCCAGATTGTCATCATTTGTTAAACACACTGTGGCTTGTAAAGAGGCCAGTGTCAGAATCTAGGGTAGGTCAAAAGGCTGTGATTCCTAAGTGTTTGCCTGTTAGGAGAACAGCAGCCTTGAATGCAAAAGCACACTTTGCCCAATGACTAAATGACTAAATTACAAACCGTGGTGTTGTCCACTTAAAGGGGGTAAGTGAAAAGTAGTTAACAACTCTCCTATCACAACCACTGAATAGCTCTCGAGTCATTTTTGTTCACCTCCTTCAGTACAGCTGCTGCACAGTGGCTGACGGATCAGACTGGGGTTGTATTGGGCTTTTTCCAAGTATGGCCACGTGAATGTGATCATGGTGTTCCGGTTAATCCAGACTAGAAGAAGAAGAAGAAGTAAATTGAGTTACATATCCAAAAATGGCCACAGGTAATAACTCATGCCCAGATATCCTGGCTTTTGGTCCCTTATATTTATTAAGTTTGAAAGAAAGCAGTGCCCTAAATGTACCAACGTCGTTTAGTCATCAGAACCCTTTTATCTGACCCTGCCTGCCTGGTAGAAACCCACATCTTTCAAATTCCACTACTCAGGGGCACAATGCAGGCTTTTTGTTAAATCTGTGGCTGAGATGATGTCATCAGGGTTATTTTCTCACACTTCCTCCAGAGCCACAGAAGATGTCATAAAACAGCCTTTGGTTGTTTGTCCTACAGTATAACTATTAACCTGTTTCTTGTATTGCATATAATCTGTGCAGTTTCCCTTTAGTCATTATAATAAGATTGTTGTTAACAGCACTGCATCTTGAGTTTACTTAAGTCTGGTAACTATCTGACACCAGTGGATGTAGATATGCATTTGGTTTAATAAGCAACCAGCCCCAGCTGACATTCTTTCCTAAATAGTATTTTGTAATGAAACCACACATTTAAAATTAAATTCTCTTTGACCATCATGCCCATTAACGCTCCCTTTATGTTCCAATTAAGTGTCTTACATCATTGTTTTACAGTAAAGGAAAAAAATGGCTTTGGTCTTTATTCTACCATATTGCACTCTCTTAAGTTTGTCATTCAGTTCTGTATATTCTTAATTCTCATTCAGATAGTCTTTCAATTGTTTGTCCCTTATTTAACCCAAATGCTCATTTAGATCGAGTATCTCCGCTGCCAGTGTGCTCTGCAAAGATTAACTTAAAATGAATCCAAACTTTTCATTTGAAAGTAAAGACGGTAAAGACACCAATAACATCACAAAAAAAACACTTACAAATCAAAGAGAACTCTGAAAAGAACCCTATAGCATGTAATTAAAGGCAATAACATTGTTCTGTATAAACTGAGCGTCCCAAAAATCATTGGGGAGGAATTACAGGGTTGAAGATGATGGACAAGTCTCAAATTGTTTACTGTTCATTGATGATGTTTCTTTTTAATGTGACATCTGCTGATTTAAGAGTTGTTTGTCCACTCAAGTTGCCACTCTGGAATGAGGATTCAAATGGATTTAAATTAAGGCTGATGGGCGTAGTAGGCTAGTTTTGAACACTGATTTCTTTTACACATGTTCTTCCACAAGAAAGTCAAATTACATTTCTAAGATTCCACTTATAATCTTCAATTACAACAATAAATGTCGTGGACTTTAGCCCTGAGATAACTATCTGACGCTACTTGTTAAGGTCCTTTGAAACTCATTACTGGATTTTAAACTGTATTCCGTGCTGAATTTACCCAGCCAGACTTTATTACAGGCCTCATTTCACAACCTTTGACAAATCTTGAGTCAACGTTTGCATCTGCAGGTAAGGGGGGAAGAACATAACTCCATATAAGGAAGTGTTTCCGGTGCGTCACCGCTGACTATCAGGGGCTGTGGAGCCACAACTTTGACAAGTGCGGCGGCTTCATGTAATCACCTCTCATAAATGGAATAAAGAGGACGATGGAGTTCTCCTGGGGGAATATCTTCTTCACTGTGATAGTCATAAGTAAGTACTGAAGTTGTTTTTGCGCACTGAATCTATTATAATTACATTTTTTTCTACTTAAACACTAAAATGATGCAGATATCCTTGAATAAAAATAGCGAGTTTTTAATAGCCTACCATTTCAGAATAAAGCAATCCGTAATGTTTGTATCGTGACAGCTTTGGATGTTATTTTTAAAATGTTTTCATACTCAAACAGCACATCTGAAGAGTATCAGATACGCAAACGCTAACTTTGCAGTCGCTTTTACTGAATGAATCCGCGCGACTGGAAGTGCTTGATTTCGTTTTAGATCTCACTCTGCAGCGTTTGTTCTCCTCCCACCAAATGCATGATCAACAATCGATCCAGTGGATTAAATATTCAGTGCTTTACAGTACAGCACATGATTTCTAATGGAGGCAACATGTGTGTTGCTCCGGGTCTGCACTATAACCTTCAAAGCTTTCAAGCAGCAGCCACTCGTTTAATTATCATCCTGTATCCACATTCCCCACTTCTGAAATGAGAGGAAACATGGACGTGTTGAGGGGATAGCAGAGCCCCAAGAGAAGGCAAAGTGCTACTCTGTGCTGCAGGTAAACAGGCGTGGCTGAAGCCAGTGTTAGTGAAGGTCTCCTGAGTCCAGCACCCATCCACATTCCTCTGCCTGCTGCTGAGGGGAAGGCAGACTAAGAGCTGAGGGCTGCCTGTACTGACTTGTGGCTCTAAAACTGCAACAAGACTCGCTCACAGATGAATTCCATGTCCTGAGGGGCTTTAAAGGGCTGTGTTTGAAGGGGAAATGTGTATTTGGAGAAACACACTTTTCCGGGATGAGCACCGTCATTAAATGCAATCCTCAGCTCTTGATTAATTCTGTGTTCTTCATGTGCAATATAGATTTTCTTTTTAGTTCTTTGCCTTGCTTGCATGAGTCAAGCTGAGGGTTTATTTTTTTATGTTCATGATTCAGCCACAAAAACCACCTTAGCTCAAAGAGGAAGTCAGGAGGGTCTAAAGAGTTGAAAAAAAAAACAGAGAACTTTGAGACCAAGATCCACAAAGATGTAGTGGATTTAGTTGTGTTTATGTTAATGTTTTTTTGTTAGTACAACTGTTTTGACAAGGTCATTATACAAAGTGAAGACGGTGGTATGATGTTGTTCAGGTGCTGTTATTGTTTTTATTTATTTTATTTTATTTATTTATTAGCACACAAGAAGCCAACAGGCTTATACAAGGGACCTCACCTCTTAAGAGACAAATAAATCAACTAAACAAATCCAATTACACAATTTCAAAACAAAATTAAATATAAACACATATACAGTAACCTATACACATATTCATACACACACACTTAGACACATACATACAATAGAAAGACTGAGAATGTTAACCCTCTATCAGCTAAATGAAACAGGCATTGATCTATTAAAAATGGAGCGAATGAGTGAGTTGAGAGAACACTATATTTTATATATGCAAAAGTTTGACCTCATGGGTTAAATGTGAAGACAGTTTCCTTTTAAAAATCTCTGTTGATGAAGAGCTGTTAACAACGTATCTGATGGAAAACTGACCGTGTTTGGTTTTATAAAAGGAAGATGAAGATGATCAATCTGTCTGGTAGAATATGAATGAATCTGGGAATTCAGTTTAAAAAAATTCTGAAATGATGATGGTAAAGAAAAAGGTACGAACATATATTTATATATAAACACACATATCTGATGTATATTGATATCATAAACTAAAAGAATGTTTAGTTTTTTGAAGAGGGGGGCAGATGTTTCTGTTGCTTTGGAGAAAGTTCCCAATCTTACAAAATGTTTCTGCAACATTTAAGTTTAAGAAGGTGAGAGGGATAAGTGTTTGCCCAGACAATATTACCATAAATCAAATACGGATGAATCATAGAGTAATATAAGGTTAACATACAAGATAAATGAATACAACTATGAAGTTTGCTGATGATCCCCAAGGACTTCACAGTTTTTTTCTGAGTAAATTTAATATGATTTTTCCAATTTAACTTCATCCACAAGGATTCCTAAGAATTTAGTTTGTGACACTTTTTTTCATTTCATTTCCATCTATTGAAACTTTAGCATAATCCTTCTGATACATACTTCCTTTACCTGTGAATATGATCACTTTTTACTATTTAATGAAAGCTTATTAAGTTTAAACCTGTCACCAACATATGATCTCTTGTTTCCCTCCAATCAGCTGACAGATTCCTGCATTCACAGTCCTTCAATGTCGGCACTGCAGGTGCCAAGATTTTCAGCGGACCAGCTACAGAAGAGTTTGGCTACACGATACAACAAGCGACAAACCATGAAGGCAAATGGTATGGGTTTTAAGTCATCACTTCTGGATTTTCATCAATGAAAGGAGACTAGGTTTATTGGGCAGTGTTAGCATCTTACCCAGAATGCTTATTACTGGCTATAATAACCTTATTTCATGTTTTTAAGGAGGTATTTGCACATCCAACTATCTCATGAATTAGGTCGTAGGATATCAAACTGTCACATTGAAAAGAAACATCCAGCACACTACTCTTGCTAAGCATCACCAATGTCCCTCAGAACCTTTGTCAGGTGTGTTCTATTTTATTCCCCAAGTCTTAGACAGCCTTGATTTTTATTCATAGGGCAATCTAAAATCCTGTGCTGTCCAGGAGTCATAGCTTTCAAGTGGTGTCCAGTTAATCATTTATGAAGTTAATGTTGCTTTGCTGCGTCTTTGAAATAGCCATAAAGGAAAGAAAGATAAGGACTTCTCCATATTCTGTGGTACGCTTTAGTTGATCAATCTTTCTGCAAGCCTGTATGCCTAACCAAGCTGAGTTTCACAATCAGCTCGCTGTCTTTTATACTTCAAAGGGAACTACTTTGCTCTTGATTTTCAAACAGACTAAAGAGCACAACAGTCCACCACATGTGAGATTAAGTTGTCGACTAACTGTAATATTTCTGTTATTTGAACTGATTTGTGCATCTGTATCACTTGAAGGGGAGTTGTCCTGGTGGCAGTAGAAGTATCCATTTAGCAAGGGAAGTGCCTGTTGTTGGAAAGAGATGCACCCTGTTATTAGCAGTGTCTGTACCTTCAGTGGCACATTAGCAACTCTAAAAACTGTCACCAGTAACCGGTGCTTCTGGCAACATGAGATGAAGTCTTGTCTCTCTACAGACAGAACGACTAAAATATTTATTTTGGGCTCAGTTTAGCGGAATCTGTTGTCTTCCTCAAACTTGCGATATTAAAATCTCAAGTTTTTTTTTTTTCTAAAGGCACTATTAGGTTAAAGACGTTCGTTGCTTTAAAAAGCTTCTCTGACAAACTGTTGAATGTTGTTGTTCAGCCTCCTGCTCTTAGCCTTGATAATGGCATGGCTCTTGGGATGACAGTGTTGCTTTGTCAGTCTGCTTCTCAATCCAACACTTTGGTCTAGACTGAAATACCTACAAGCAGCCACTCAAACGAATTAATGAAAATGAATTGAATTTCTTAAAGGTATTCATCCTCTGACTTTTCCCCTTCTGCAACTATATGATGACTTGAGTTGTTTTTATTTGGACTGTTAGCATATAATGTAAAACAAGCACCAATGTCCCTAAATGCACTTTTTTTTAATAAGCAATCAATAGTAGGGTAGGGACAAAATAACAATAAAATGCGATACTTTATTGTAATAACCAGTGTGATAGAATTATTGAATCACAGGTGCCAGATATCGATATTTTAATTAAAAAACATACATCTCTCTGAACAGATTTCCCTGCCAACTCACGGTGCTCATGACATGAACGAAGGCTTACCTTATAAGGTCATTTTTTTGTGTGCAGTTAATCAGATTGCATGATGTTTAATTATGTCATTGTCAAAATATAAATTATTGCAAAATGGCTGTATCGTGATAGTATAGTAATCGTGGGTCTCGTGATGTCTTGTATTAAATTGTATCTCAACATATTGTATGGTATCATGTCCCATCGTATCCTAAAGTATCTCTATGGTATGGTATCGTGTCGTATCGTTTTGTGAGTTTCCCAGCAGTTCCGATCCCTAATCTTTAGTGTGGCCTCATCAAATCTCTGCCTTATTCTTGAACACTTCCACCCTCTTTCATTCATAGGACCGTCAGCAATTCAATTATTTTATGTATAGCACAAAAGTACAACTCTTATTGGATTTTTCAGGCTGATACCAACATTTGGGAGTTGTTATTTTTTAAATGTAGGTTTATCTCCACTGAAAAAAAACACAATTAAAGCTTTAAGTCGGTCCTGGTTTTAAATATTTGTTCTTAAATAGTCTAGACGCTCAGTTTTGTCTGACAGGCTACAGCCTGCTTGTGTCACACAATCAATCCTGTCTTGTTTATAGTCTCTTACATTTCACCCCACTTATTTGTAACATTTAGTTAAACAGTAACTGAACTCCTCAGGGATGTCTGGATGTTGTCCACTGAGTCACAGTCTCGTAGAGCCACTCACTGTCTGGAGGAGGGGCCTGTTTGCGTAACTGGGGGAGTTGTGATAGAGGTCTCTCTCTGACTGTATTCCATATGAATACTCATGAGAAAGCAATAATGATGCATCCTGTTTCCTGTCCTTTGCCCTCTTAGAAGGAATGATTTGTCCCAAGTCTTCTGCCTCTTCAGACTCAGTGGGAAAATAACAGTTTCCTGAATCTGGGTGGTGATTTAAGTTCAGCCTGACAGCAGTTTCTGGGACACATACATTTCTATTACTAGTGGCAAGTGGATTTTGATATTGATGCTTACATTTTATCAATAACAAAAAGCATCATCTGAATGCCTTGATGTAGGGAAATGTTTTTGAAGTGCATACATTCTGTGTGAACTTATAAATCATGTTTGCTGTTTCTGATGTTACTAACATATTTACCCATGCAGCTCTGGATAAGACAAAGTGCAAGATAATACAGATTGATATTTATTTAGTTAAGTTACTATTGGCCCCAATGCTGCTGCTGCAAAGTGGGTCCTATGTTTCATTGACAATAATGAAAGTAGAAAAATGAACTTTGATTTTGTTCTAACAATGACTTTAAATATATCTATAGCTTATTGGTACTGAAATTCTGTAACCATATTTGGCATTACATCATTTGGATGAATTTCAATCCCATACTGTATGTAGACGTGGTATCTACTGTACACAAAAACATTGAGCGATGCCTCTCAAGAGTGGTGAGGAGATGAATAATGTTGTTTTCTGCAGGCTCCTGGTCAGCGCTCCATGGAGTGGTTACAGTCAAAACAGGAAGGGGGATATTTACAAGTGTCCGGTCTCAGGTTCCAGAAACAGCTGTGACAAACTCAATCTTCAAGGTGAGGTTTGAAGTTTGGTTGTCAACCCTTTAACCCACCTACCAAACATTGGCCGGGCACTTTAAATGCCTGAACAGAAATGTGAGGATGCATAATCCCTAACCATCAGGGAAGTCTTGAGAAGTTTGCTTTTTTTTCTTCTTTTACTAGTTTAAAAGTAGTGTAGTGCCACAAATAATTCACATTTTGTTTCATAATTTAAGTTTACAATATTAATTTTATATATTACAGATTAAAAAGTTATCATCTGAACATGAATATTTAAGCGTATTATTTGTCTTGATCCACAGATTCTGTCAGTATTCCAGATGTTAAAAATGTCAACGGCAACATGAGTCTGGGTTTGACTCTCACCAGGATGCCCTCAGTCAATGGTTTGATGGTAAATAAAATTTAAATAAGATATCTCATGCTAGGACATTAACAGATTGTATATTCTTTTCATATAAAGAGTTCATATTTGTCATTCATCCGTTTCTGTGTTTTGGTCTGCTAATGATTAAGCTGCTTTGATGGAACTTTTTTACCTTTATACATGAAGAAAGCTTCCAAATGCTGTCAGAAATATTGAAGTTATAATGTGTCAGTGACAACCAGGTCTGCGGTCAACCAGCACATGACTGCTTACAGTTTACATACCAGCAAAAATACTTAAATGTGAGACTGATAGACTCCTGATAGGAGAACATATCAGGAGCTTTTAAACCCATTAGAAGAACAGCTTTCCTTGAAGTCTGTTCTCTTCTTGACTCATGTGGTCCTGTGCTGCAGATGTGTGGTCCTCTTTGGGGACAGCAGTGTGGCAATCAGGACTTCTACCCCGGAATATGTGCAAACCTGAGCCCCCTGTTTCAGCCTCAACCTGCCTTCTCTCCTGCTGTGCAGAGTAAGAGCTCTCATTTTGTATGAAATTATGAATATCTTCAACTATCTACTTCGATTATGATCGCGTTTCAATCATTCTAGCCAATGTTTATTATTGTTAATCTTTTAGACCAGATCGCTTGGTACATAGTTGTTCAAAAGCTACTGCCAGTTCATACACTGAAGCTGTCTTGCTTATCGCCATTTCATGAAGAAGCAGAGGATTTTCTGGCACAACTTCAACAACTAACAAGGTGCATGAAGAGTGAAAGGCTTAGGAGAGGTCAAAATGCTGCAGCAACAATTGTAGTAAGAAGATCAACTTTATTAACAAATTAGACCGACGCGTTTAGGCTTGTGGCCTTCAAGAAATGGATGTTTGCAATCTGTTTCTTGATCTAATTTGTTAATAAAGTGTTGCTGGAGCATTTTGACCTCCTATAGCCATATAATTACATTTTAATGTCAAGTTAGTTTGGAAAAAAGATAAATCAAAGTATTGCGATGTAGTGCTTGCAACTTTCTGGTCTGCAAAATGACTAAAAACAAATGATTCTGCATGAGCTGAAACCAGTGACTGCATTGAAGGTACGACAAACAAACATCAACACTAACAGCACGCTGAAGAAAGCTATCAGCAGTAACGTGAACCTTTGCTTGACATATTTATAATGTTTCTTTTGTCATGGCATTTCTAGAATGTGGAGGGCCTATGGACATTGTGATTGTTCTGGATGGCTCCAACAGCATTTATCCGTGGGGTCCTATGAACATATTCCTCCAGAAATTGATACCTTCGCTGGACATAGGACCCCAAAACACACAGGTGACACCCCTTTTTTTATAATCTTTAACAGGAATATTAAACTACATATACACACACACACAACTTTTTTCTTCTTTTTTTTAGGACTTCATGGGCTCCGTATAAAACAGAGTTGGAGCAGAGTGTTATGTTGAATACATTCTCATGGTCTCTTCTGTCTTTACTCACAGCTTTCTTTGCTTTTTCCGCACCTTTTTGTTTTCTTGTGCCAGGTCAGCGTCATTCAGTATGGTGTTGATAACCAGGTTGAATTCTACCTGAATCAGTATACAACCAAAGAACAGTTAATGGCTGCAGCATCAAGAATTACACAGAAGTTTGGCTCATCTACAAATACCTTCCAGGCCATCCGATTTGCCAGGTTGGTGTTGCAGTTATACTGAGATTAAGAAATATAACTGTAGGTTTGTTCGTTGATTCATAGCTTTTTTGTTATCACATTAACTTCACAAGTTGGTCTGTCAGTTAAAGATTAAAAAAAACAGTTTTTTTATATCTTTTAAAACCACAAACATTAATCTCAAGTGTCATTTGTGTCTGCTCTCTTCAGTCAGTGGGGATTCCATCAAAGTAGGGGCGGTCGGCCCAATGCTGCTAAGGTGATGGTGGTCGTCACTGACGGGGAGTCTCACGACAAGGCCTTCAGAGATGATGTCATCGCAGAGTGTGAGAAAAATGGCATCACCCGCTTTGGTATCGCTGTAGGTTAAATTCTGCCATTCCCTCTGATCATGTGAAAGTTGTATTTAACAGTTAAAATAAAATACAAGATACAGATTTCAGCTTCATTTCTCTTAGTGTATTCTTTGACTTCCACTGTCAGGTTTATTTACAGGTTCTGCATTTTATAATAATTTTACATCATACAGAAGAGGATTAGGGCCCCTGAAAAACATAGAAAAAAGTCAGAATTCGGACTTTTTTTTGCAGCCAGATTTCTGACTTTTGTTTTTCGGAGCTAGTATTCTGAGAAAAAAGTCAGAATTGCAAGATTAAAGTCAGAATTCTGAGATTAAAGTCAGAATCCTAAAAAATAGACAGAACCAAAAAATGTTTTTTCAGTGGCCTTAATCCTCTTCCGTAACATAATTCATTAATATTGTATACAAGTCTTTTTTAGGAACCACAAATACTGCTGTAGTTATAGATGTGAATGTCTTCCAACCACTTACTATGCATAATGTTATGGCTTAATGTAGCTCTGTTTATATAACATTACATTTTATGACATTGATTATTGCTCTTCTTTCAAGCCTGAGTTTGTGGTGTTTCTTCTGTCTTCTCAGGTCCTGGGTTATTACATCAGAAACCAAATCGACACAGAAAACCTGATAAAAGAAATTCAGTCCATCGCCAGTAAACCATCAGCACAGTACTTCTTCAATGTGTCAGAGGAAGCCGCGCTCTCCACTATCGCTGGAACACTTGGGAACCGCATCTTCAACATAGAAGGTGTGTACTAGTGTGTGTGTGCCTGTTTGACATTGTTTCTTTTTTTTGAGGCTACTACCTGACCGCCATACATCCCCTAACTACTGATTTGCAAAAACCAGAGTCAAGCCCACTCTCTCTCAATCTGCAGCCAGGACCTGAAGGACCATTTCTCACTTCCTCTGCGTTTTGTTAACATTAACAAAACATATTTTGCCCCTTATGTGATGATGATTCTGATGTCAAGTCGGTAAGTCGGGCACCTAATTTTTTTCAGAGTTTCTGAGTTGTTGTTCTGACTTGAGCAGCTGTTCATGTGCATTTAGCAACTCAGAAACTCGTTTTCCCGATGTGTCTGACACCACATGAATGCAGCATGCGTCCACAGGTGCAGCAGATCAGTAGTTAGGCGATGTATGGCGGTCAGGTAGTGCCTCAAAAGAAACAAAACAGCAGGTTTATTCAGTCTTTCCATTTTAAAGAATCAGAATTAGGCTACACAACAAGCCGGGCACCGCTAAAGCTCACAACAGTGATCACATATTTATACACATTTGGAAATTTGTCTTGATCTTGTAGCTGCCTTCTTTTTTGATTCTGGTTTTTATACTTTGCTCTTCACCCACAAGGCACTGGAAAAGGGGGCGACAACTTCCAAATGGAGATGTCCCAGGTGGGATTCAGCGCACACTACTCCAGCAGACAGGTACAGAGCACTGCCATGTACAGCGAAAGATTAATATTCAGCTGAAATCAGAACAGATTTTATGTTATCTTCTTGAAGTGTCAATGCTTGCCATGGAAAAATACAACGCGTCAAAGTAAATACTAGAATCTGTCACACACAGTGATACTCACAATGTAAAAACACTGATGCACTGACTTATTATTGTTCAGAGTGCTCCACATAGAAGTAATTCTAGCGGCACGTATGAAGGTTTCTTATGGTTTATTTGTTTACAAGTGTATGGTTAGTGGCTATAAGGAACCAACTCATCTGTTCACTTCCTGTTTGGCTTTGATGGAGGAGGGTGAGTATGAGAGTGTATATGTCTTAACCACATTCACACACAACAAATGTAAAAGCTGGTAACGAGTACCAGTTGTGTTGTTGAAATATAAAATACCAAATGCATATGAAAAAATATATAAAATGTGGCTCAAATAAATGTACTGTCAATTACTTAGTTGTGAGCGAACTACACATTTCCCTCAGGTTCGCCCAGCATGACACATGATAAAATTGCTCACAATAAAGCCACAGTAAAGTAATTTTCAGTGTGCCACAATTTATTTATTTTTCTGTTCCTACAACCGACCGGCACCTGAGAACGTAGGTTGGCTCAGGTTGAGTATTTAGTCTTCTGTGACCCAGGTTAAGAGGGACAATAACACTGGTCACGGAACTCCTCTGCAAAATATCTGCTCTGCCAACGCACCGTTCTCACAGAAAGGAAAGAGGAAGCTACATGTCGCCACGCAGTATGTGGTTTTTGTAGTTCTGGTCATTATTCTCGTTATTTGTGTCTGGAAACAAATGTTGGCTGTTACAAACCGCTCAGTCTGTAACCCAGAGCAAAAATATAAACACTTTGACTGAGTAGTATATCTGTTGACCGGTGTTTGACATGTGTGTTGTTATAGAATGTGATGATGTTGGGAGCAGTGGGAGCCTATGCTTGGAGTGGTACTGTCGTTCATCAAAAAGGGTCAAATGTAGACATTTTACCTTTCTCAGCCTTCGAGGGAATACTTCAAGACAGAAACCACAGCTCATTACTGGGTAAGCTTCAACAGTTATCTTCTTCATCAACTAATCCATTGTAAGTTTGATTTCTGTTACTACAAGTCTTTGCATGAAACAACACCAGGAGCTCAGTGTTGCTCAGCCATAGTGGAGGTCCTCAGGCAAGGTGGAAACCGTTTGAAACTTTTCTTTTGAAAATGTCAACATCTCGACCAGCTTTGATGGGCCATTTCCCAAGTTTTGAGAAGAGGGACTTAAAGAAGACTCAATAAAATGTTGGCATCATCTACGGCCAGTGTTACTGGACCATAGTGATTGACATTTGAGAATACCTACTCTTAATTGTTTAAATTAACTGATTTATTAACGTTACTAACTACATACAATACCATTCTTTTCTTTTTGCTTTTAATTATCATTATTTATACACAAGTTGATATACATGATGTCACCTAATGGTTCATGTTATGATTATTATTGTGCAACTTCTAACCTCAACAACTACAAATATGTGTTGCAGGAGTAAAGAGTTTGATTTCATGTGACATTTTCAATCGTAGTTGATTTAAAAGTTGTCTGCATCTGTGTTCTGAATGAGACACCTGGAGCAAGGCATGAAATATGAAATAAGAGCCAGCCAGGTAGTAAAGTTCATAAAAAGACCTTTGACCCTCCATAACAAAAAAAAAAGAAACAAACAAACAACAGGTATAACAGAGATTTAACATATTTTTCACTTAAATGCTACTACCATGAAACCGTTGGATAGCCGCAAATACAAGCACAAGTTGGGGAAGGAGTTTTCAGCTTATGTGCTGATCTAAAAGTAAAAATACTGATGGTTATTTGATCTGCCACAGCACAGGCAAACAAGGGAGCAAAAATAATTTCTAATATTTAAGCACACGTGTTCAAGCATTACTACAATGACTTTACATATAAGCAGCATTTCAGTGTGGATGCTAGATGTGGATCATTCTAATAATGTATTATAGTTCAGCAGTGTGCGCCAATTAACATTTACATCTAATAACCTAAAGCCCCATTCAATAAATACTGCGCATGTGATACTTCTCTTTCATCAACGTTTTCTGTTGTGTTGATTATAATCTGCTGATGCGACAACCTTCCCTGCTATGAATCGTATTACTGAGAGTTAAACACTACAGACAGCTCTCTTCAATGTTTTCAATTTGGATTGCAGTACCCATTTGAAACGCTACGTGTCAGAGTTACATATTGTTCCTCTTAGTATTAAACAGCTCTGCATTGGTCTTGAAACCTTTCTGCGCTGACCTCTCTCCGTTTTTCAAAAGTATCTCCAATATTTATCCTAGTTTGACCACCTTTCTCGTCATGGAGCCTTTTAGAAAAATGCAGAGGCTTTTCAGGTCGGGTAAAATCACTTATATTTGAACCAGGTTGCTTGCCCGCTTCCATCACTACAACTTCTGTTGGTTTGCCAACCGAGGGGTGTCTTAAACGGCCGTGTGTTTAAACCACCTACCTTCTCTGGTCCAAACAAATACAGACCATTGTTGACCGGAATCAAAACTTAGAAGGAGGACATAATGGCTGCTGCATTGTTGTCAGAGAAACCAGCACTTCAACATGGCATGTTTCCTTAATGCCTGATGAAATACAGTAATGAAAATGTGATTATGCATAATTCTATGTCCTTTTTAAAAAAAATAATGAGCTCTTGCTTGGATAGATGGAAGATGGGGTTTGTTTGATGTTTCTACATTGTTCAAGCCATTTTATGATTTCATTCAGTAATATCTTACATATATTGGTCCTTTAAGTAATATAATTGTCCAGCATTTCTCCTCACAACTTTTCCCCGATTACAGATCTAAAGAACCATAATTAATAAAACAGTAGTTGGTTTGTAAGTAACTAGTGATACTAGCTTTTAAACAGATATAGTGGCATAAAAAGTGATTTATTCTCTCTTAAATATAGTGATGTAAAAGCAGCATCACGGTCATTTAAATGATCCTTAAATGCACAGTATTTAAGTAAATGTACTGAGAAGAAGTTTAATTCCAGTAAATGTGTAACTTGTGGTTTATTCTAGGTTATTCTGTCTCCACATTGAGCGATGGGTCTACAGAGTACTTTGTGGCTGGTGCACCTCGCTCCAACCACTCTGGACAAGTTATCGTCTACACCCTCAACGCACAGAAACAGTCTGCTATCATAGATTCAGAAAGAGGAAAACAGGTACATTGGAGGCTGTGATTTTGAACGTTATCCTGGTTATACTGTATATACAGAATATGTAGCCCTGAGATACTAATTTAACTAACTTTATGAATAATTGTTGTCCTAGATTGGATCATACTTTGGAAGCGTCCTGTGCTCCCTGGATGTGGACAAAGATGGGGTGACGGACCTGCTGCTGGTTGGTGCCCCTATGTTCATGAGTGAGCTGAAGAGAGAACAAGGCAGGGTCTACCTCTTCTCTGTCACCAAGGTACAACTGAGCAACAAGTCAATTCTATAGTATGACTTTGTGGGTCTGGATTTTCTGAGCAGCAGTGAACAAGAACATGGTTATATAACTTACACTGGGGCATTAAGGTAGACCGTTTAAGGCAAATTAAACACGATTACAATTATAGATTTAGGGCCGATCAATGCGGCTAGATATTCTTAAGCCAACTTACTGAAAGATAGTCAAAGATTCCTAAATGCTTACTAACTAAGCCTGTCTTGCAAATTGATCATAAAGCGTGACCTTAAGCCCCACTGGTCACATATCAATGTCTCATCATCTGAAGGGTATCCTGAACGAGCAGGGATTCCTAAATGGTCCACCCCAAACTGAGAACGCCCGGTTTGGGATGGCAATCTCTGCGGTACCTGACCTGGACCTCGACGGTTTCAATGATGTTGTGGTTGGAGCCCCATTAGAAGACAAAGGAAAGGGTGTCATCTACATCTACAATGGGGATAAAAAGACATTAAACAAGCAGTTTTCACAGGTGCACAGATCAATCATTTAATATTTGACTGACAGATTTTTTTGGGGTATTTGATGTTTTTGTTAGTTTTTGGGAGGGAGTATTTTGTTTATTTGACTGTGTTTTTCACCTTTTTCAGAGAATAACTGGTTCCAAACTGGATCCACAGTTGCGGTATTTTGGAAGGTCCTTAGATAGCTACAAAGATCTGAATGATGACACACTCCCTGACATCTCTGTGGGGGCATATGGCAAAGTGGTGCAGCTGTGGTAGGCTTACCCATCACAATATTTGGGATCGTAAAGAAAACCTATACAAAACATTGTGACAGAGTAAAATTTCTGTAAATTTTGCAATGATTATGGAGATAAATAAATGAAAGAATTATGTATAGAACCGGAAAAGCTAACGATTTATAATTGTCCTTGTGTTTCAGGTCCAGAGGTGTTGCGTCTGTAACGGCAAGAGCTTCTTTCACACCCAATAAAATCAACATTTTCTCCAAACCCTGTGACATCAATGGACGCAAGGTGTCATGTTTCAACACCAACCTGTGTTTCAGTGCTGCATTCAGGCCTAAGAAACCGGTTGGGCCCATTGGTAAATCTTTAACTTGTTAGACTTTTCAAAATAAATGTATCAGAATCAGAATCAGAATCGGGGTTTATTGCCAAGTACATTTACACATACAAGGAATTTGACTTGGTGTATTGGTGCTAAACAATTAACAGGGGTATTCTGCTTTTAAAGTAAAACATTTGGGAAACATGCTTGTGGCTTCATGCTCAGTACCACTCTCATGTAAGTATAGTACATTTAAAGCTACAGCCAATTGCATGATAGCTTAGCTGGAATATGTGCAAACACTCAACCGAGCTATGCCTCCAATCCAATACAAATCAGCATCAACAAAGCTCAGTGTAAAAATCTCAGTTTAGGGATTGGTGCATTTGTTCCCTTTAGATCACAAATGCTGTTTCCATATGTTAACTGCTAAGCTAAGGGTAGTCTTTTATTCAGTGTACAAGCATGTATCCCGTTTGTAATCGCTGTGTTTATAGATCAAATCAGTTGAACTCAGATTTAGAAATGTGTGTAACGTAGAGTCCGTTTTTACCCCTATAGATATTTCCTACACTTTGACCCTGGACGCTGACTTGCAGGCTTCCCGAGTGACATCAAGAGGACTGTTCACTAAAAACAATGAACGCTACTTCACAGAAAAGGCAAAGATATCATCTAAGCCCCTGTGTCTAGACTACCAAGTGTATGTTCAGGTAATAAATGAAAATTGTGCTTTGTTTCTTCATGACTCAATTTAGTACCATCGTCAAAGAGCATCAATGACTACTTTTATGTCAACAACTTGATGTGATTGTTGTAGAGACACTATATAATAGTGTTTTTTCCAGACTAGGCGTGAAGTATGTTGAACATTATCTCATGATTTGTCCGTATCTGGTGTCTTCAACAGGACCCACCGGACTTTGTCAACTCGCTCAGTCTGAAGGTGGAAATCGAGCAGCAGAACGCAGATGTCAACCCTGTCCTTGATTTGTTTTCGCCAAGTGCCTGGGAGTTCTTTGTAAGTGACTGACACAGCATTATCTCTCCATCTATTTAAATGTTGTTTTTGATCTGTGGTCTTGACAGGTCTACAGGAAACAGATTGGTTAGACGCGGTGCGGGGGTGTTTGTACAGTCATACAAAATGACATAGTGTGCGTTTGTGATGATTACTGGCTTTTAAAACAGAAGTGTCTCTCCAAGTCACGCAAGCATTTTTCAAAGAAGACAAAGTTCATCTAATTCAGTAGAAATAAAATGAAGTTCTGATACGTTGTGTTTTTCCCACCTCCACACTTGGTTAACATGAGGTTTATATGTTGTTCTGTTATTTCTTAAGATGCCTTTCACAAAAGACTGTGGCTCTGATGAAGTGTGTATAAGTGATCTGGTGCTGAGTGTGAAGACAGACACAAAGGGGACGAGGTAAGAATCACTTATTCCTACAAGATGCAATGTGTCATAATTACCGTATAGAACATGTACAATATATAACATGTGATATGCTAAGCTCTATGGTAAGCTTGTTTAGCTTGTAGTAAACAATTCTGTTGTTGTAAATGACATGAAGTCCAATAATACAGTTTGTGGAGGAACAAGCTGGGACACAGCTACGAACAGGATGTCTTTAAAATGAGTCATTGTGAAATCTTTCAATAATTCTAAAGCCCTGTAGGCTACTTACACTCTCAGTATCTCACTCTAACCAGAGGGGTAGAAAGGGGGTTACAGTACTAAAGATAATGTTTCTTTATAGCCATTGCTTCGTTGGTGTTTTTAGCAGTGCTCTTCTTTTTTCATGATCGCACAGCTTGGAAAAATAAAGAATAAAGGTGAATTAAATGACATTAAGAAGCTTCTGACAACTATGTGGTTATGCTAATGAATTGACAGACAATTTACTTTTTTTTAAAAACAATCAGACTTTTTGCCCCTGACATTTTGGTTGTTGCATATCCATTTACATTGAGTTAACATTCGACGAGATCAGGTCAGATAGATTCTTAATTTTGTTTGAAAGGAAGTTCTAGTGCAGGCATACCTTCTTCCTCAGTCTGCTGTTTTTGCACTGCCCTGCACCTACTTGATGTGTGTATAACTACTACCTTTCTCTAAAGGAAGTTCAAGTGCCAGGTTGCTCTTAAATTGCACTACATTCAGATTCAGAATCCGCTTTATTGGCCATATATGCTTGCACACACAAGGGATTTGTCTTTGGTGAACTGTGCTCTCAATGTACAAAAAGTATAACATTGAATGTAAAAATAAAAACAGCAAAGACAAATATATACAAGTTTAAATAAGATAATAGTGCTGTGGTGAGCAGTGCAAAAAAGCTGAGATGAAAATGATAATAAATATGTAATTATGTAACAGATGGTTAATATACATGAGGTAGAGTTTTGCAGTATTTACATTAAAGGTATGCAAAGATTGATGAGGAGGATAATTGTTATTTACATGATTAAGTTATTGGACATAACAATTAGTTGTGAATAGTTTTATGTACATTCACTGACCAGATGGGCTTCAATCAAACATAAAGACAGCATGTAGTGCTGACCATGTCGGTGTGGCAAAAGCAAGGACTGTTAGAAGACTAGACCAAACTAGGCAAAATGTATAACCCTATTTCATTCTTTTTAATGTTATTCCCCAGTAACTCCTAACAACCATTAAACCATTTTTTTTTCTCCCAGTTTTATGAGTCCGTCTTAATTGCTAATTGCTGCACAAAATTCCAGTTTATACAGCCACTTCACAGCCCATAAAATGTCTGGGTCAGACCTGTGAGCTAGGAAAAAACTTTTCCAAGTTTGGGTGATATGTACTCAGTGAATTAACTCTGACAAAAATATATAAACAAAAACTTTACAGGGACCATACAACACTTATTAAAGTTCTTTGACACATTCAAGCCCATTTGATCAAAAGCAGCTGCTTTTTTTTTTTTTTTTTTTTTAGTACACTAAAATATGCTGTATGCCTTTTGTTGTCCTTTTTCATCTTGAGGATGTTCAGTTTAATATTCATACAGCATTCTGCATTCTGGAGGGGAATTGCATCATATATGGTGGAAACTGGGCTATTGTTTCAGTTTTAGGTGCTGTTTGCATCTTCTGTATGTATAGATTTTACCTTCTTTAAACCCCTTATGAATAAATCAACCAAAAGCTTTCAATAGCTCCTTGTGAAATCAAGGAAAGCTGAGCCCAACCATTCCTTCTTATTCCTAAATCTCTGCTCAGGTGAATACAACTCAAACTGCTCATTTAATTTGTGGCAAGTACAGCCTAATGCATAGAGCCATAATCTGAGCTCTCATGTTGCAGCTCAGCTCCGGTTCTGGTCACCGCTAATATCCAAGAACTGTCATTTGAAGTTGTTGTTAAGAACAAAAAGGAGAACGCGTACAACACTCAGGTCTGGGCCACGTTCTCCAACAATCTCTACTACTCGTCCGTCTCTCCTTCTGTGAGTAACAAATCCAACACTTAAAGTTGTTTGCGTTGACATGATGTGTAATGTGTGATGCCCTGGTTTAACTAGAACTTAAAGATACAGTACATAATTCAAATTCATGGTCATTAAGTTACATATACAATAAACACATGCACCATCGAGCAAACTGAGACATCTTCACATATTTTCAACATGAATAGAAACGAAGGATTTTAAAACAAGACGGTAAAGCTTTTTTATGTTTATGAATATAGCCACATGGCATTAATAATACATTATGAACAACTAATTTACAGGTGGATGGCATCAAATGCACTTCAACGCAATCACAAACGGTTTCCTGCCAAGTGGGATACCCAGCATTAAAAAAAGACCAGCAAGTATGTGCAAGAACAAACGATCTTTTTAACTCCTTTTCTCTATTTTGAGCTGCATTTTAGTCATAGTATTTCCTCTTTACACATGTTCTTCTATTTTTCCATTACAGATGAAATTTCAGTTGAATTTTGAATACAGTTTAGATCAGCTGCAAAAGAGAGCCGAGGTGAAATTTGAGGCCAAAAGGTACGCTCACCAAACGGAGAAATGAAAGATAAATGTTCCCCTGATTTAAAGTTATTGGCTTGAATTAATGTTGCAAACATTTTTCTGTTACAGTGATGGTAAAGAGGAAACCCCTGCAGACAACAAAGTGGATATATCTATTCCAGTTCAATATGCTGCAGGGGTTGTTCTGTCAAGGTGATTTTACTTTTTCTTACCTTAAAACATCTTTTTTTTTTCTCATTTTGGTCCAACAGTTATAAATTGCTTGTTGTTTCTTTCTCCCAGGGAGACAAATATTAATTTCTACGTGGCAGATGCTTCCATTCCTGTGGTGACAACGGTGAAAACTTTAGATGACATCGGCCCTGAGTTCAACTTTACAGTGAAGGTGCTAATCAACCACTGTATTACCGTCATCTACTTTCTTATAGTGTGTAGTTATTTTAAAGATATTGATTGAAACAATTGTATTTAAAGGTTTCTACAGGTGCCTTCCCTGTCAACCTCCTGTATCTGACCATCGCTCTGCCAACGACTACTAAAGGTGGAAATCCACTCCTCTATGTTACCATCGTGGACGCGGTGAGTCCCCAAATACCAGCAGCTTTTTAAAGTGTTCAAACCTGCTCCATTAACTCTACTTTAAAAAAAAAAAAAAAGTAAGGCTTAGTCTCTGACTTGTATTGCATGATTTCAAAGCTATATAAGAAATGACCTGAATCTTTTCTACCTGCAGGGAGATTCAGTCAGCTGTGACTCCAGCAGCCTGGTTGATCCTCTGAAGATCGGTGTGAAGCCCCACAAAGCATCCTTCTCTGAGGAGAACCTCAAAGGCAGTGAGCAGCTGGTCAGTCTCTTCTTCTTCTTCTGCATGTTCTGACTTTTTAGTACATGTAAACTTTCTAAAGAAGACATCTTTGCATGTAGTATTTAGACTTGTATCATGGAGAAGTCATAGTGCACCAATATGAAACTGCACTCTGAGCATATGAGGACCCTTTTCATTTCAATATATAATATGTGGGAAATGAATTCGAAATTTTCACCCATGTTATGTGTTTATAGCTGAATGGATGTGAGATTTAAAGTAACATTCTTGAGGGTTATAATGAAATAAAAAGATTCATAAAGTATAAACCAAAAAAAGGCCATACGTGTAAGAATTAATTACTTTTTATACACTTGTTCAACTTAATCCTCCAAATCTTACTCTAAAAATGACGTGTTTAAACTTCATTGATAGCTGAAGCTGAATAAAACAATTTAGTTTACAAGTTAGGCTGGTGCGTAACACACTTTAAACAATGTGAAATGTTGGTTTGACAGAAGTTAGATGTCATGTGTGGATTTTCTTTAATTAATCTGTTTTTTTCTTCTAACCTACAGGACTGCAAGAGTGCAAAATGTGAGTTCATAAAATGCAACCTCAAAGACGCCAAGCTTAATACGGACTACTTTGTGAAAGTTAGAACGAGGATCTGGAGTGGCACATTTATTTCGGTAAATATATTCAATATTAAATTATATATTAAACTATACAGATGCTTTCAGTGCTCTTATTGGTATAATTTTGTCTCGCTAGGCGTCCTATCAGACTGTCGAGCTGACGTCCAGTGTTGATGTTGAGACCTCCAACCCTGATCTGGTCATTATCAACCTTAAAGAGCTGCCGGTAAGATGTCATTTCATCTGATGCCTCGCATCAAAGAACTACAAAAGGAAACCATGTTATCTATGTTCTCTGACATTCACAAGTCATTGTGATGTTTCCTGGTAATAGACTCATCAATAGACAGCATTACTTTGATGCAGAATCATTGTTTGTGTAAAGGCCACATGCTGGATAAGAGCAGGGGTAATTACATTTAAATCCACCACTGCAAAATGCAACAAAAATAATTGTTTGATATACTTTCTTTTATTCAGTAGAAACAGTCTTACTTTTGATCGCCCGTTTCTTTTTTGTCATAACTAACTGAGGAAGCCCACATAACGACCGCTCCTGTTCTACTGCTGTGCAGGTGGTGTTGACAGTCAGTAAACCTGGAGAAAAGGGTGATGTTCCAGTGGGAGTGATAGTTGGTAGTGTCATTGCTGGACTGCTACTGTTGGCTCTGGCTGTAGGACTGCTGTGGAAGGTATGTGTGGGTTTGTGCATGACTAGTCACATAGACATGGGAAGCCTGATATGCTCTTAGGTATGTGCCGTTTTTAACGTATATGCCCTCTGTTGATGTAACAAAAGGCAATCTAAGGTTAGTACATAAAGTCATCACTGCATCATGTCTCTCTCTCTCCCTTTATATATATATATATAACATATACTTAAGTCTGATGTAAAATACTCACATGTCTTGTGATTTTTTTTTTTGGATGAATCTATTATCATTACCTGTGTATTTTGAATGATCTGTAACTGTCTCTGAACTCAATCTGTTTACCTTCTAGTTTGGGTTTTTCAAGAGAAAGTACCAGCAGCTGCAGAAGGAGGCGGATGACGACACGCAGAGCCGTGCACATGTTGATGAAGTGCTGTAAACTGAATGAGGGGAAAACCTGCAGCTTCCCTCGTCACTGGACTGTTTTCAGTGTGGATACTGGTACTGGTCACTGGTTCTTTCAAAGTTGAATGGACTAAAGCTCAATCACTGGAAGTTTGGGCATTTGGATGAATTTGAAGCTTTTTAGTTTGCAGATAGCTGGTGTCTGATCTTCTGCACATTTTCTGGGAATTATTGTTTTTCTTTTTGAGCTTTGTTGACTGTATGTGTTGACTGTGTGGTTTATGCACTGACTTTGAATGAATGCAAACACTGAATTTACCCCCCACCCCCCCCCATCATGGATAACCAAACTCACCTGTTTTATTTTTTGTTTTTTTTGGGCCTAACATGAAATTGGATGCAGATGTTGTCATCCTGACTCGAACACTGTATACGTATTTTGGTTGAGTTGTGTATTGACTTCTGTTTGTCAAATATTGGACAACATGATTGGAAAAAAATGTGTTTGAAAAAGAAGCATTGACTTTAAAAAAAAAAAAACACGCTGTAGCCAGACAATCCTCAGGTTGAATTGCCTTTAGATCCACTGTCCTTGTCTGCACTCAGGGCTTTTCTGGCATTTAGACTATTGATATCAGTAGTTTATAGTCTCATGTTACTCCCTTTCATTGTATTTGTACTGTAAATACTGTAAGATACAATTTTTAACTGTCGTGTAATCTTTGTATGTGAAAATATATTTGGAAATATGAGTTGAGTGAAACATTAAGTTGTTTTGTTTGTAGCACAAATTGCGCGCCTCATAAGGTGTAAGAATGTTTGTCGTCTATTGTTAAGATCTGCATCTTGCTATTATTTTCAGAATAAAATAATTCACTGATTATTTTCTTACCTGACTGATTAATTGGTTTTGCCTATTACATTCTAGAGAAACGTTTTTAAAATAATGATTGTTTCTGTTTCCCTGGCTACAAGGAGATATTTTCAAATTGTTGTTTTGACAAAAATATAGTCATAAACCTGCACAAATTCACATCAATTGCAAACAAGACACAAAACAGCACATATTTGGCATATTTTGCTAAAAATGATCAAATGGACAATTCAGAGAGCTGCAGATTATTTTTTCTGTTGATAAACGTGTTTATGATATATGGGCTCCTTGTTTCAGAGCAAAGATATTTTGTTTCAGATGTAGGCCGTTCATAAAAACCTTCAGTTCCTCGTGTGTACATACTGTTCAACACAGATTAAAAGTGTAATACTCAGAAATGTATCTGACATAGTGCATCCATGTTTCAGAAAGCACTAACCAAGTACATTTGGAATAAAAACAGGAAGTTTGTGAGAGGTTTGCTCCAATCGAGTGATGCTGCACGTTAATGTGCACTGGCAAAGCATCCCCACAAGATGGCAGCACAATATAGTTTACATAATACAGTACACATTCATGTTTTTTTAAACATTGCATGCAACTGTCAATTAATGACTCAAAATGTATCACCCACTTGGAAGTGTTTCACTCTTTGTGTCCTATTCCTCTCCTTTCCTCCTCTCCTGTCCTTTCCTCCTCTCCTCTCCTGTCTTTTCCTCTCTTCTCCTAACCTGAACCTGAAAATGACCCCCCTTTGGACCACTTCCATCCAACCATCAGAACAATTGAATGTGTTTGACTGTCGTGTTTTCCCAAAGTTATAAGGTTTCTTTGCCTCTGGACTGTTTGGAAATGTGTTTTTGACTGTTTTCCTTCTGAACGAGCCAGCTCCAGCACCCAGCTGAGACAAACGAATGTACTCCTTTGCATCTGGCAAGGTTGTGTTTACTATTTATCTTTAATAAGTAGCATATTTTCTGGAGCCTGTATCCAAACTTGCCTTGTTGGAGTGGATATATAGTACTTGATGGATGATTGAACTCCTCTGTTTCACAATTACTCATGCATAACAGCGTTGTGAAACAGCATTTGGAGTCTACATATGTGTGTTCGGGGAGCAATGTGGAAATAGTTGATGAAATGAGATACAGTGAAAGTTTTCGACCACCTTTGAATTTCCATCTCTCTTGGGTAACCTGCAGGTGATTGGCAGCTGCAGCCATAAACTGACCCTGCATGATTGCTCACAAATTGCTGCACTGTTCCCGAATCAGAAGTGATGTAATCGCAAATTTTGTAAGAACTGTTTTAAATTTTATACTCAAAGGTCCTACATTTCTCATGTATTTTATTTCAATTTTTTTCCATCAGAAAAACTTGAATATCTTGTCACACATTTGGAGTAGATGAAAAAAGAACAGTCGTGTATTATAATCTATGATAATGATGGGCCTCATGGGTCAGAAAAGTTCCAATTAGCACTAATTATTTGCTGTATGAGTCCGTTTGAGCCACATTCAGCTCAGAGTCTGGGACAAGGAGCGTTCAATGTCCCTCTGCTGATGCCATTAAAAGCTTCAGGACATCAGCCAGCACTTTAAAGTTGATACAGCGGGTCGAAATGTACTCTCATGTCAGGAAATGTTTTGGTAGCCTCAACTCTACAAAGATACTCATCTCACAAATCACACACAGCAGACACTGAATGATTTGCCAAACAAAACTTAGATCACATCGAGTGAACATTTTCAGATTTGCTGAAAGAAGTAATCCCCACAGATGCTGACTTGTTGCATTGCAGCAAATTTACTATCATGGTTATTTTATAAACAACAGCATCTGTAAGGCCTCTGTGAAACTTTAACTTGACTCTTTCCAAATCCAATTAGTCTGAACGGATTGGTTTCAATTCATTTGCTGACGGCCAAATGTAAAAATAGTTAAACCCTTAACTTCAACAAAGGCACGCATAGTAGGATAGAAAATGTGTCAACTTTCAAAACAAAATAGTTTACTGTGATTAAAAGTGTCTCAAAAGTAAAGACCTTCTCGATGTTGTTATTAAAGGATGAGTGTGTAAATGTGCCCAACAGCGTAACATTATTGTGTATCACTAACCCCTTGTCTTGGCTTTCACTGGACACTGAAAATATTCTGTCTAAATCCCAAATATGACATTTGCTTAATTGTCTTAAACTAAATCTGTCAATTCTTTATCGTAAATAATCACAAGTCACTTTAGAATTGGGGACTGGTTGTTCACAAACTGGACTGAAAGGAGGGAAAGGTTTACAAATATCTGCCAAAGAGGAAGAAAGACACGATATGTGTAAATATGTCTCACATGATGGGTAATAGAAGTACCATTAAGAAAGAGTTTGCGGACTGCTGTTTTAGATTGTAATTCAAAGTAGATAGATCATACAGAAACAATAAAGTGTATCACATTGTGTCGTGTCATAACATTTATAAGATCTATTAGCTGCTCCAATCATTTGAGGATGAACCATAGACTGTCAGGGATTAACACACTACTCTGTTTCTTCTTCTGGTGTTTGATCTTCTCTGTGCCTGTATTCCCACCTGAATTCTTTTTTTTTTTTTAAAGGAATGAAATGAGTCTATCACTACAAATAAAGACATCTTTGGTGTTATTTGAGAGACTGTGGGTGGTCTAAGAGAGAGAAGGTTGTGGTTGTGAGTTGTACTTGGGTGTAAAATGATCTTTTTTTTGGTTAAGTTATTTGTTATTTGTGAGGAATGCATGTTATTGTAGAACCTCTCATATGCATCTGTTATTGCTTTCATCCTGGGGTAATTTGTGTAAATGATGGTTTGTAATAAAAATCAATAATAAACAAAAGTTATTGCTCAGTGATGGGAACCAATAATACACTTACAAGCATAACAAATATTTGACGGATACATTACTAAAGCGGATGAAGAAAAAGAAGGACAAGTCATATTACATGATCATATTAGCTGTAGGACATAAACTGATAAAAAAAAAAATACCGTCTGAGTAAGACCCCACCTCTGGATATATGAGAACACTACTTGCATGTGTTCTCATATTTTATGGCTAAAGGGTACCTAAGTGGTATTTCACCGGAGTTAATAAGGAGATTAGAGTGTGTTCTTCCTGGCTAACAGATAATTAACTCCCTGGTGTCTGATTCACACAGCGGACACACACTTTGCTCTTTGCTCACTCGCGAGAGAGAGAGAGAGAGAGAGAGAGAGAGAGAGCGAGCGTGCGTGCGTGCGAGCTGTAACCAGAGTTCCGCTGAAGAGGTCGCGCGAGGACTTCTGAGGGAGTTCAGCCTGTGTGTGTGTTTGTGTGTGTGTGTGTGTGTGTGTGTGTGTGTGTGTGTGTGTGTGTGTGTGTGTGTGTGTGTGTGTGTGTGTGTGTGTGTGTGTGTGCGTTTCATTCAATGAAATGCAACACCCCGCTCCTCTGTCTGAAGCCTCTTCGGAAACAGGTTTGATTATATTTAAAAGCTTGACCCGGGAGAGAAACCCAAACAACTGTCTGTTCTAATATTAGCAGTGCGGCTGCGGACTACTATGAATTCTATTATTGTCTGGGCTCGGATGTATTCCAACGGGCAAGTCTCATCAAAAGATTTACACTTTTGTCTGCAGCTGGTGGAAAAATATCAGTTACAATCATGTAGTACTCTTAACTAACGACGGACGGTATATCCGGATGTTGGCTGTAGGCCTGTTTGATTATACAGTAATAAAGGCCTTAACATAGCCCATGCCTTAAAAACGACCTTAAATATTATTATTATCATCATTTTATGATTTAGATTATTATTAAATAATAATAATAATAATATTATCTTAACGGCACATATCCATGCAATGCGTAATACCAGAGTCCTGCTCAATTTGATAAAATGACACAAAAGCTATCAAAATAAAACATTAATAACTCTTTTATCTATGTATACCAAATTCATACCAACTGTCACATTTTGTATGTTTTTACTTTGCTGCAAAATTCTGGGAAAAAAAGTTTTTTATTACAAAATATTATATTTGTTCATATTCTCTGATTGTTTCTGCAAGAGAAAGTTGCCTGTAACGATGTCACCTGATTGGGATTGAAAAAACTTTGGTAAGAAAAAAAAAAATATCCCCACCCCCACAGATGAGGAGACCGCCCACCAGAGACAGTCAACCCGAGACCCCTTATAGATTTAAAAAGAGAGGCTGCATTCTCAGACTGACACTTATTCAACACTGCCACCCTAAGCAGATTACTTTTGCGCTTGCCTGTGTCAAATACGTAGTTCACATTGCCTCTCCATCATGTTTAGGATGCTGAAACACCACCTCCACCCGGGCATTTTTCTCTTCTTCATATGGCTTTGTCACCTCATGGAACATCAAAAAGTTCAAGGTAAGCTCTCTACATCAAATTTCTTCATTTTTTTCCGTTTTGGAGGAACTTCCCCTGCTGTCAGACGCGTAACCTGCCCGAGTGTCGAACACTTGCGGCAACCGAGAAACTTTCTTTTCAAAGTAAGTTTCTTTTTTTTCCCGCTGATAAAACTCTCCCCGCATCAGACAGTGCGTGCCTAAAGCGTCCATAAAACAGGTGCCATATGGGACACTTCAAAGTGTGACTAAATGGCAAGTTTTGCAGCCCTGGCTTGGCGCACACACTTAAGGTCGCCACGCCGTGTTGCAGCGCCAGCTTTCCATAATACCTGAGCATATTCTTACACTTAAGTCTAAGCAAATACAGTCTTACGACGTTGTTGCTAAAGCTGTACTTAAGTTCAGAACATCCACTGTGAGTTTATCGATGTGTTATGTGTATATTTCCTCCAAGCACACATTCAGTCTTTTGTGCAACAATGATATTTCTCTCTGCGATTCCAGATATTTGACAAAAATAATGCAACTAAAGACTTTTGCATCAAACCTATTTCTTTTAGATCTTAGAATACAACGCGATATAAGGCAAGTCTGTGTTCAATTTGAGAAACACAACAGTTAGAGAGCACTTAATATCATGTGTGTCTGAGTCGGTTCAGACATCCTGCTGATGTCTGGATAAAGAGATATGTCTATGCCAAAGCAATGGGATTACTATTCTGTTTTATTTTCTTTTTCAAACATTCAGAATAAGTTTTTTAAGTGCTTTGTGAAAAAACAAGTCATTGTCTGGAGTGTACATGTCTGGCATATTGTTCTGAGGCGGTGGAGACGGTGGTGTGTGGGTTTTTTTTTTTTTTTTTGAAGGAGATTGGCTGCTATTTAACACTGTCTAGACGCTCCACTTTCTGTCCAGTGATAACAAGGAGGCTCTGGGAATAAAGGATAAACCCCCCTCCAAAGATTCTTCCTACTTTTTGGTTTGTGTCTGCATTGTAAGGGCTGTCCGTCACAGATAGGATAGGCAAGTGTTAACTGTCTCGCAAAAAAATAATAAAAAAAATAAGACAAAATAGTGCCGGGAGGGCGAAAGGGAGGGAGGGAGCGTCTCGGATAATACAGGCTGCGTGTGTCTGGTGCGTCTGGGTCAGCGGTTTTAGGCGTTCAGCATGCAACATTGAAAGATTTTTGTGTTTGTTTGTTTGCAGCTGGGAACTGCTGGCTGCAGCAGGGGAAGAACGGGAGGTGCCAGGTGCTCTACATGCCCGGGATGACCAGGGAGGAGTGCTGTCGGAGTGGAAGACTGGGGACGTCCTGGACCGAGGAGGACGTCCCCAACAGCACGCTCTTTAGGTGGATGATCTTCAATGGCGGAGCCCCAAATTGCATACCTTGCAAAGGTGGAGGTGCACTCATTTCCCTTCGTTTTCTCGTAATACACATCCTAAATGATAACGTCAATTCATCCGAAGTATGATCCCATTTGCGCATCCATATTGCGTAAATTATTCATTATGCACGTAAAGCGCCAGACTTACGCAAAAGTCCCATATCCTCGGCAGCATCGTATAAAACATTTTCTTTCTTCCAGAAACCTGCGATAATGTTGACTGTGGGCCTGGAAAGAGGTGCAAGATGAACAGAAGAAGTAAGCCGCGCTGCGTGTGCGCGCCAGACTGCTCCAACATCACCTGGAAAGGACCCGTCTGCGGCTCAGACGGAAAGACCTACAAAGACGAATGCGCACTGCTGAAAGCTAAATGTAAAGGCCACCCAGACCTGGACGTGCAGTACCAGGGAAAGTGCAAGAGTAAGTAAATGTTCAACATGTTCCTCAAAGCTGCATGTGCTAAGAATCCAGCGGTTTAATATTATTTTCTTCTCGCAATTTTCACGAAATCTTCCCATTTCTTTGTCTCCACAGAAACGTGCCGTGACGTCTTGTGCCCCGGCAGCTCCACATGCGTCGTGGACCAGACGAATAACGCGTATTGTGTGACGTGTAATCGGATTTGCCCTGAGGTGACGTCGCCTGAGCAGTACTTGTGTGGAAACGACGGGATCATCTACGCTAGCGCGTGTCACCTGAGAAGAGCTACCTGTCTCCTGGGCAGATCCATCGGAGTGGCATATGAGGGAAAATGCATCAGTAAGTGTGCTATTAAACACGTGAGAGTCTTGTGTGTGAGAGTGCCTCCAGTCACTGACTCTGATGATTGTTGGGGAGCATTTTGTCTTGTTTATTATGGCCAAATCTGCAGTTGTTCTCTGCTCATTTTTGCCAACATTCCTTTGAGGAGGGGGTCTAAGAGAGAGAGAGAGAGAGAGAGAGAGAGAGAGAGAGAGAGAGAGAGAGAGAGAGAGAGAGAGAGTGTTTGTAGTTGCTTGTGTTTGCTCAAGAATTGATAGACATCTTATTATTTCCTGATGTTGGCAGCACTGGTGCACATGGGAGAGAGGGGGAGGAGAAGGGGTGGGGAGCGATGGAGAGAATAAGGGGAGTGCTGGGGGCCATGAAGACATGCTTGAAGTTAATATTTGACTCAAATGGTTTCTTATCCAAAAAAAAGGAGTCAATTTGAGTCATGCAATGTTAGAAATATTAATTTAAACAAGCCCTAACGTCCCCATCACATCTTCTAACACCATAAAACAGAATTTACTTGTTATTCCTTGCTTAGTAATCTGACCCTTCTTGAAAGCATTCATGATAATCCACCTAATCAGAAATGTCCCCTGTTGCTGATTTTTCCTCCCCTGTCCTTCTAGAAGCCAAGTCGTGTGAGGACATCCAGTGCAGCGCAGGGAAGAAGTGTCTGTGGGATTCTCGGATGAGCCGAGGCCGCTGCTCGTTGTGTGATGAGGCCTGTCCAGAGAGCAGGACGGACGAGGCGGTGTGTGCCAGCGACAACACCACATATCCCAGTGAATGTGCCATGAAGCAGGCTGCTTGCTCTATGGGGGTGCTGCTAGAAGTCAAGCATGCAGGATCTTGCAACTGTAAGTAAACAATAAAAGAGAAAGATGTGAGAAGAATGAAAAAAAAAAACATCCCTGTCATCCCTCTCTCCAAGCGAAAGACAATATTTCATGTTGCTTCCCCCAGCAGAAAACATCCCCTGAAAGTGCCCCCCCCCCCCATCCCAACTTTCCCAACTTCCTACCCCTCAGCCACACCACCAAGCGCAGCTTAAGCAAGCAAAATGGACTTGGGAATAGAAGAACTTGCATGATGTTGTCTTTGTTGCTGGCTTTTGTTCTTGTGTTCTTGTTATTTTCTTTCTATTTTAATTTGACTCTTTTCAATTCTTCTGCAAAACAAAAAACAGAAAAGTGAATGAAAAGGCATAAATATGTATCAGCAGACTCGATCTAAAGGTCTGAGGAAAGCTAACCCGATAAAATAATTACAAATAATAAAGGAAACTAATTTTGTTTGCAGTGGAACAATCCTGATATTTAAATGTCTAGTTAACTTTTTAATCATTTGAGAGACCTGCAGGAGCAGGTTGCCTTAAATATCATGCAGTTTTTAATCAGTAATGGATTCTTTATTATGAGTGTGGTCAAATCTTTACAGCTTGTAAATTCTATGGTCACATTTTCTAATATCAAGTTATTGGTGTATTTGTGTTTTATATTATGTTTTTCTTGCTTTTCTTGTTGCTTTCGGCTGTTATCAATCAATCAAAATGCACTGCCTCTTGTGACATACACCTCACTGCCAACATGTCGATAAGGACAGAATACCTTTAAATATATGGTGTGCATAAGGTGATTGTAACATTGGTGCCATGTAAGTGATAATTAGAAGGGATTTTAATGCTGGTTTTCATGTAGACCTCTTTGTCTGTAGCGCCACTCATGCGCTCTTAAATCTGTGGGTGAAACCGTCAAATTGAATGATGGCCTCAAGGAAGTATCAAATTTACATTCCAAGACGAGGGTTTGTTTCTTTCTCCTGGTTGAGTACGTAAATGTGATGTACCTAAGGTATGCAATTGAATCCAAGGGACCAACTTTATAATCACCTCATGAGCTAAATATAAATGTGAAAGTTCACAGTTTGCAGGATAAGCAGAGGAAGCTTGTCGAACCGCGCTCTCTTACTTCTCACTGAAAATTTTACCCGCTAACTTAAACTGTTCGTGCTGTTTCCAGTGAATGTATTGTCCAGAATATGTATCAAAATGACAAATCCATTCGGATCTATGAGGGACTGCCTGTGTTTTTTTTTTCTTTTTCCGTATTGTCACTCTTGCTCCTGCTTGTGTGCATATATTATTATTTTTTGTCCAATGTAAGAAAAAAAAGGAAATACCTCAGAACTGTGTTGATGTCCTTTGACCTGCTTGCTATAAGGCCAGGCTGTGACACAGAGTCCTCCCTCCCTGTTTGTTTGAGCCAGAAACACGAAACAGGCCAATCAGAGCAAAGAAATGATCAAGTACAAGAACACAAGAGCACTTTTCTGTGTTTTGTGTGTCTGCTTTCAGGAATCTACCCAAAAGAGACCCGATCCACTGCAACCATCAGCCCTTTAGCACCCTCCTTCAACCCACCTTGTATGACCCCCCCCATCCCCCCCCCCCCCCCCCACTCCCCCCCCAAAACCACACATCTACCCCTATTCTACATCATTCTTCTCTTGATGCAGCTCTGTCTTGTAAATGGGAACTGAATTGGGGATACCACAGTAGTTGTCAAGTCATACACATTTCCTCAAACACAGATGCATACAAAGACACAGATGCATATATTCACACGAACACACACACACACACACACACACATGCTCACACACGCACATACACACACATAAAGACAGAAAAACAAAAGGGAGAGTGTGTGCCAGTGGTTTTGCTGTACGTATATCTTTTAGAACATTCGTTATTTCTGCACTGTTGTGGTCCATATTCATACAACAGCTACCGTATATTCTCCCACATAGCCATTACAGAAGACCACGAGGAGGATGAGGAAGATGAGGACTCAGACTACAAGGCCTTTGTCCATATATCTTCTGTTCTGGATGGATAGGCCCCCATCACTAGGGGAACAGTCCTAGGGCAAGGAATCATGTCCATACTGTAAATTATGTGTATGCTTATTTATTTTTTAAAGAAAAGGAAGTATACATATAGTTCAGTCTGCTAGCTGTTTATTTATACTTTTTGTGTTTTATAATTTATACTATTACAATGTCAGGCTTACTATCTACCATGATATATTGTGTTACCACTCATTTCCCCCTTTTTTGTTGTTGTTGTCCCTTTTACTTTCTTTTTTTTTATCATGAAGAAATATATTTGTCCAAAGAGAAGCAGTGTTATTTATTTTTCATGTTACGTGTAAGTATAAGTCCTCTTCAAGCTGTAAATTGCATTCCCTGAGCTGTACAAATCTGCTTGTTTCTGTCAGATCTCTATCACAGATGTTTATGTCACACATACGTAAATGCATGTTTAGGCTGTGTGTTTATTTATTGGGAATATATCAATCATTTTATGTACAGAAGTGTTTCTGGTTGTTTACAACTCATAATAACTGACCAAAGGGATTCTCTCAATGGTTTTGCAAAAGAGCATTGTAAAAGCTGCAACACAGCAGTGATGAAGTGGAAAAGAAAAAGAGAGCCATTTGTGTTTCTTTTCTTCTTCTTTTTTTGTTACCCTTCCGTTCTTTCCCCTGTAGATGTGTTTCCACACGGAGACGACAACTTTAGACATTATTCAATAGCATTTATTTTGTGTCACCACAGAACAGAGGTAGATTTTGGATGATACTTGATTTTTTTTTTTTTAAACAATGTGCCATTAACATTTGTGTGCTGTCTTCTTGCCAATGTGCTCAATACTGCTCTCGAAGAGCTTAAATAGGACTAACGGACTGCAGTACTACACATATATCAGACTTCATCACTATGTTTCTTATTTTTCTTTTTTATTTCTCAGAATGCATTTTATTTTCAAACATCACAAGAGAAATACAAAATTCTGTTATGAATATATAGTTTTGTATTTTTTATGTAAATGTCATATGTACATACAAAGTTTGATGGTATTTGTACAGATATGAAGAGTGAATCAATAAAAGTTTTTTTCCTTATACTTCTTCGCTGGCCCTGCTGTGTTATTGATCTGGGAACATCGATCAATGTGTTTATTTCATCGTTGATGTTGGGCTGAAAACGAAGACCTCCATTCAGTTGATGTTTTGGTCATCTGAGGATATACTTTATGTCCATAGATTTGATACATTTACCAACCATCAGTGATGCTACAAATACATTTCAACTGTGGAGTGCGTTTGTTGGTATATCTAGCTGCATGGGTTAATATGCAAAGTCATTTTTATGTTCAACTGGATCAAGCATTTGGTTCATTCGGATTAGTTTAATTTCTCTACTTGGTAATTTATCAGTTAAAAGTTTCCGAGCCAGTTTGCACAACACTTGTCATTCAAGCTATAGTCATACAACACATTACATATAACTAAACCCTTTTAGAGGACCAATCTTTATCATGCTTGACTAAAGTGATTTACCTCGTGGCACTGTAGAATATGTAGTACATATACAGTACTGTTAAGGCCCTGCAGTCACTCCATTAACTGTAAATATGCATTTAACCATTAGAATAGATGATAGCAAAATTACGAGTTATGAGTCATCTTGACTAAGAAATCAAGTTTAAAAAAAAAGCTTTATTTAAACCACAGTTATTCCAAAACTGAATGTGATAAATGCATACGACAGTACACTGATAATTTCATTAAATTGGATAAAAGATAATAAAAGGGTTCATTAAGCTTTTACAGAGGAAACATTGGACAGCGAAGGCATGGGCAAGATCCTCTGGATGTGCTGAGTTTCTTCCCATTAACACCACCATCCTTGCTATTTGTGATATGAAACGAACATTAGGGTGAAATAGCCGCTGGATGTGCCTGGACATGTTCTGCTTGTGTGTAACATATCCCAGAAGAGCAATTTTAGACGCTGGCATCAGGACTCCAGCAGCTCTCTCCCAGCTGTCTCCGTCCACCTCCCGTTCAGTTTGTTCCTCACTGGACGCCGTACGTCATCGTTCACAACAAACATGGCGTCCTCAATGTCACTGCTCGGCTTCAGGCGTTTGTCTTTGATCAATGCAGCTTCTAAATGGGCTCTGAATCCTATCAGGTAATTTCATATTGAGTGTTTATCATTTTTATAGTCACGCCGTGAGTCTATTTGTGTTAAATATGTCTCTGAAAGGCGAGTTAAGACCTAACAAGAAGGCCCAATGTCTCAAATGTTACAGGCTAGTGGAGCTAGCTTGGCGTGACTGGATTTAACATTTCAACGAAGCACGTTTTAAACTTCCCTCCTTACTTTATTAAGGATGTTAGTTTACACCTTTAACTACACGCCTGTCCGCAAATCTAGACATTTAAATGTGTTTGATATCAGCTGTTGTTCATGTTTTCCCGTGTCCTTTGAGCACTCGTGTAGCCGGCTAAGCTCAAGTTGTAGATATCAGAATAACAGAAACACAATGTTGCTCACTCCTCTGCACAAACCATGTGCTGCATGCTGTTCCTAACATTCATCTGGAGGGGGAATTTATTAGATAACAGCTAACCCTTCAGTTAACTTTAGCTGCTGAAAAAGACTCTTATTATATTATGTATTAATGGTAGAAACAAGAAACACATCTGGGTTATTTTGGGTTATTTTCTCTTGATGTAAGGTTAACCTCACTCATCAAACAGATTTTTTTTCTCTTGTATTGGTGAATTTCCGACAATTATGCACTGGACTGATTTTAATTTTATCTTTTTAAAGCTGCACAATAATAATAGTGCAAGAGGCATTTTAAATGTTTGATCTTTTGGCTGTCTAACTAGTCATATAGTAACTTTATGCATTTTGTCCCTGTTCAAATGTGTTGAGCTCTGAACTTTCTTTAACTCCTCCCAGTGCTGTCCCTTTTCTTTTCTTTTCTTCTCTTTCTTTTTTTTCACAACTTTTTTTATTGAGTGTTGAGACGTACAGATATGTATGTTCGACGGGTTCTTCAGTAAAATAAGAGTGATTTTAAATGAAACAAAAGAAAAGACAACTAGAACACAACACAAAAACTAAGCGTGGCCATTCAACGAATTACAAAAATAAGTAAACACAGTATGTATTGAGGTAACTATCGCGCATTATACAGAAGGGCTATAAAAGACGAAAGAAGGAAAACCGATCAAGTGTGCAAATTTGTAACGTGCACACACAAACATAGACAAGCAGAGACATACACATAAAAGAGGGATGTACACATACCACTATTATGAGTCATCCAGTAAATTCAGACCTTTAACGTATTTGAAAAAAAGTGCCCCATGTTCTATGAAATGTGCTGTCCCTTTTCAATAAAATATACCTGGTCTATCATAAATAAAATGAGGCAATTCAGCAAAGGGACAAAACATTTAAAAATGGTGAAACACGTTTTGACTCAGCTGAGTCTTAATCACGTCATAATAGACAATAAAAACAAGTGTTTAATTACAATTAGGGTGTTGTGGGACAGAAGTCACGTGAAACATGACCAAAGTCACACAACCATGAGGGCTAACAACAAAATCACAAAGAGCAACCAGAGAAGAAAAAGGTCAAACCTACCTGCATGTAGTGTATTATAGACATTATACACAGGATATATCATAAGGAAGCACATGAGCGCAATCAAATACATCTCTATATTGCAAAGTGGATCATTTTTAGCTCAAGGCCACCAGGCAATATAGCCTGACAACATAAAAATAAAGATTATGTCGGAACAAATAAATATAAAGGCAGCCATGTCAAACTAGAAAGAGGTGAGCTGGAAATTGCACCTTGTTACGATGTAGTAATATAATGATGGTAAACCAAAAACTGAATGTACTGTAGATAAATATCACACTTCAAAGACTGTATTATAATAGAGACGCAGAATTACATTTAAATTAAATGTGGCCGATAGCATCACAGTAGAAAAAACAAAATCACACTGTCCCTTATCCCTGAAGAGCACCTGATTTCTATTTTTTGACCCTCGCAGCAGTCGCCTCATTCTATTCACGAAGGATCAGGTACATTTAGTTGAAAAGGATCAGCTCTGAAAAGAGTTGAAGAAAGCTCAACAAATTTAAATGAAGAAAAAAGGACCTGATCGTACCTGATCATTCTTTAATATCACCAGAATTTATGGCAGGCCAATGTGCTGCAATTTTTTTTTTTGTCATAGTGAGCAGTAACGCACTCCAACTTAATACACCAGCAGTAAAAATATAAGTCCTGCCAAACCAATGTTCAGTATTTGCTTTTATTGGATTATAAAAAGTAATTTTAATCCCAAATTGGCTCTATGTCAGTCTGGTAAGGAGGTTCCTGATAGGACAGATGATCACATAAATCAACTGCCGTCTGCTCCTGTCCACATTTCAGAGAAATAAGTGCTGCAACACTTTTTGATAACTTCAGTATGTTGTTTTAATCACCATGGCTTTAACAGCTTCCATAAAAGGACATCATCATGTGCAAGATGAGGTCATACAATAGTTGATGGCAGCTTTGACAGCATTGCTTAACAAAAACAGGGTTAAACAATGGTGTCGCTTAAGTAAACAGTCATTAAATTGATTCAGTGGCCTTAAAATGATTTAATAAAGATATTGATGAAAAAAAATGAATGTCTTTAATTGCAGAGACAGCTTAAGAGAAAAGTTGGCTTTTTGGAACAAAATCTCTTCAGTGGAGTAAGGAAAAGGCCGATCAATCATGGAACAAAGAGCCAAAGAAACTAAAGCTGATGTTCCTCATTCGAGGTGTAATGAGAATGAATTGAGGCTCAGGCTTGATTTCAATAATGATCAATCATTTCTGCTTTTATCTTTGAGTGAAGACTTGCTTTTTCAAATATAGCTGTGATTTAACTAAAGCAGGTACTTTTTTCTAAAAGGCCAAAGCTTTAAGCACTTAACCACAATAACATAGAAAGAAGCTGATGCCAACATATACATCTATCATTATGCCTTGGTAAAGACTTGAATTTATAATTAGAACAATCTATTACTTTTTAAACCATTTGTTTCATCTAACCTTGTTCAGATGAGAAGGTTTTTAATACATCATGAGTGAAGTCTAAAGGGCTTAGTCCGAGTGACGACTCAGGCAATAGAATGTGTTCTTTAAAATGTCATCGATGTTGAGATTTTAAACCAGAAACTATAGTTGTGTTGGTCACAGAGCTGATACTGATTTGTTATATTTATCTTCAAAAAATTGTTTAAGACAATTTAGAAAAATGTCTTTGTGTTAAAGTCGTACATTTTGCAATATTTGTCAAATTGTTATAGTCTGGTAATTACTTAGAATCAAACGATCTCAGATGGCCCTTTCCTGGCTGAGCTGGGATGGCACATTGCTGTTTTGTGACAGGACATGGCTGCACATTCACAAAGAGCTACACAGTCCTCGCCTGACAGTTGACCGCAGCCAACATTAAGCACGTCCTGTCATTAGGATGAGAACGAGAGTCTGCCAGAGATTCACCAGACAGAACTAATAGATGGTGTGGAGGGGAGGGAGGGGGGGGGGGGGGGATTCCCTCCTTGTCTCTTCACTTTCTCGATGTCCTTGTCTCAATGCTTCCTCCAAGATGTTCACTTTTTTTGCTGAATTTCTCTTGTTGGGGTAATTTCTCTCCCTCTCACTTTGTGCTTTGCGTGTAATGTCTACCTAATGGTTTTCAGGTCTACAAGCACAAGCACACCAAGGCTGGCAGAGAAATCAGGACAAGACACGCAACTTATCACAGTTGATGAGAAATTGGTAAGTATCCCTCCATGTCAACGTGACACACTGATTGTCGTTTGTCTGGTCTACCAATTACCTTCCTGGAAAATCGGTTAAAAAACGTGTGCTGCCAAAATCTGCTTGCATTAGACAGTAGGCTTTTGTAAGACTGATGGAAAGGGCAAATGTTATCATTGGTAGTTCTGTCTGTGCTCACAGCTCCCAATAATCCTCACCGCGGGACCCTTCCAACATTTGATAACAACTCATTAAAAAGGTGACTGCAATTAGTGAGTAGATTACTCGATAGACTGTAGGTGAAAAAGTAATTCAATATTATGAATTGACAATTGGTGATTCAATAAAGGGCAGATTTGCTTTACTCTGATTTAAAAACATCATTCTAATCGAGCCAAGTCAACAATGTAAAGTCTTTTTGATGGTTTACCTTGTCTCGCACAACACACCTATATCAATGAGGATGTACGAGATATTAAATCAAACTCACGCCATGAAAACAACACGTCTTCAACTAAATCTTAAGATCTGTATCTCATTAAACCTTCTGATTGTGTGTTTTGAATTTCAATACCTTGGAGCAATAACATTAATAAATGAGTGAATGAATTTTTGTTCAACTCACACTTGAATAAGTTATAACAACAGACTTTGTACTCGAGACAGTGAAGATAAGCAAAGGATAGAGGTTTTTTTTTAAAGTTAGTATGTGATTTCAGTTATGTGTCTTGATCCTACAGCCACACAAATATCAAAGTCACTCATATCCACCAATAATATCTATTATTATCACATTGCCATAATGTGCATGTGCTGCCTGTGTCTGAGCTTCAGTTAATGTCACTGCATAAACCCAGGTTCTTAGTGATAGATCATTCAGTTAATCAGTTATTTTATAAACACAAAGGAGGGAGTTATGAATCAACCACAGACAATTGGTATACATGGTAGTTACATTGCTTTTACTAAAATGAGATATATCCTTTTGAAATAATTGAACATTCACGCTTAAATTAACCTTTTATGCCTGCAACAGCAGAGCTTTTGAGGGGCTAGTATCTTTAGAAACTTGACATCAACTTTGAATACATTTTTGCATCAAGTATTATAGCTCATAAGAAATGGTGCTGATCCACTGGTTTGGCTATGACAAGCATCTTAGCTGAAAGCTCTGAAAGAGGAGGTTTCAGTTAAAACATGTGCCAGAAAATGTAGTTCCCTGGTCACAGGGTGATGATGAAATAACTGTTCACATTTTCTCTGAATTAAGCAGCACAGCTGTAATAAGCTTTATATTTCTTCAGACAGGGTGTTTCCTTCTCTTTTCACTAGGTGCCAAAGTACAGCCTAAACAGCTATACACATTTGATATGGCCAAGGTTAGTGATGTACAAAAAGAAAGCAGAATCTTTGAAGTGAATGCTTTGTCATTAAAAGACGGAGGAGATAGGAGATAACAGAGAAAGAGGGAGTTTGGGGAGAATGTGGGAGTCTGTTGTGGACTTGTCTGGGGGGGCGGGGGGGGGAAGGGGTTTGCTGTGTGTGGGCAGCGTCAGTGCGCTTTTGTTCCAGACCAAAGCTGACCATACTGGCAGACAAACCTTTGGCTGGGCGGAGTGTCTGTCTCTGTCCTCTCAGTAGGGGCCACTGAGAGGAACAGCAGAGGAGAGGAAAAAAAAAAAAGGGCCTCTAAAAAATGGGGAGGGGGTGAAAGAAAAGAAGCTTGC
Organism: Labrus bergylta; assembly: GCF_963930695.1. NCBI lineage: Eukaryota > Metazoa > Chordata > Actinopteri > Labriformes > Labridae > Labrus > Labrus bergylta. Next base: position 22,144,732 of record NC_089196.1, on the reverse strand, counting down.
ATGGAAAAAAGTTTGTGAGACACCCTGAGACCCACGAAAAAGACAGTGGCCACTTCAGTGTTGTCGGCCACAGAGGTTCCTTTGTGGCATGCTGTTGCTGGCGACGGCGGGAAGTACTTTAATGCGCACCCAGACAGGCCAAAAAGAGAGGCCCTCAGCTGTTTACAGTACAGTGGTCTCCGTCTCACATGGAAGAGGGCAATGAGAGCATTCTCCCTTTTGGGCATTCAGCGTATGTCAGCACGCTACTCATTCATCAGCCTGTCAATAAGTGTGAATTGCTTTCTGGTTAGACCAATCAAACAATGGTCTCGATCCACTGAGGGGTTATGCCGGGTTTGCACGCTGTCTCCCTCGAGCAGCCCGAGGAGAAAGTGGTGTGCCGCTTGTTCTGTAGTGAACTTTGCTGAATAACCTCATTTAGATGATGTTGCATTTTGGCCTGAGCAAGTGATATTCTGAATACGCTCCAAAAAGTCTGTCTGAACATTTGTGTGACACTCATTATCTTGTCCTTGGTTCTCGTCTGTCCAAAAAACGCAAAGCTTACAGGAACTGGCGTCTCTGCAGTTTGTTCAGCCATCTCCATTACAGGTAAATTTAGGCTGTGAAGGGCAAGAATCTCCTGCAGGTTCAACATAACTAATCCAGTGAAGAGATTTGTTTAAGGGCATTTGTGAAAAGTTTTACTGGAGGCTGCGGGCGGAAAATATTCTACAACTTTTAATAATTTATGAAACCATTAAAGGGTATCAGATCATCGTCTGTGTGCAGTATTAAAGCCTCTTTATGCCTTTTTTTTATTATTTTTTACTGACTTGTTACTTTACTGTTCTGTTTACTGTCACAGCTCTCACCTGTGTCATTTCCAGCAGCAGAAGCAGCCATTCATTGCACGGCATCCCTCCTCTGTCTCGTCCCAGTTTCTGACTATCCTCTATCATGTCCTCTCAGTAAAGGCATGTAAAAGCGCAACACTTATCTTTAAAAAGAAGAAGAATTGTCTAGCCCAAAAGACCTTGATATTTCTCTCAGATGATAGTGGAGACATGAGATATTGAGTTTAGTTTTGCAGAGTGAACAGATAAACAAACCAAAATGAACATTAATGACACTCTGTTTGTGATGGATGTGTTTGTGTGAACATCACGTTTTCATTTGTTAGTGTTGTATTCATATTTCGTTCCCACTGTCCCAGAGTTGCCAGAAATTCAGAATTATCAGGTTTAAAGACATTTCTCAATCAAAGAACCTTCCCCAGTTCCTGCTTTGAAGGAGGAAAATATTCTGCTTTTGTTTTTCTTGTGTGATTGCAAATGCAATATATTTGGCACACAATTCAGGGGGAAATAACTAAGAAGTCATCTAAGGTTAAAACTATTTCCTGACATTTTATGGACCGAGCGATTACTAAATAGAGACCAAAAATCATCAGAATAAACGGTGGAAACAATAGTTTGATACATATTTTGCGTGTTTCCATTGCTGTCATTTTGTTTAAAATCTCAAAAACATGAAAAACAAGCTTAAAGCAAAGCTTTGAGGGCATTGTCTGAATTTCAGAAATTATGCCAAGTACAAAGACCTGCGTGATGGAGCTCCAGTGCCCAAAGCTGTTCCCTAGAGTGCCCATGCCGACCTGCTTTTGTTTGTAATTACTGTTTGATTAAGCATGCTGGGCAGCTCTCAGGGTCCGGCTGGCTGGCCACTGATACACAGCTTTACACGGAATGTCTGCGACCTCGCTCAATTAGAGGCCGGCCTTTGCGTTACTCTCTGGCCCCTGTGCAGAAACAACCATGTTATAACCTTAGCAGCTGCTTCCATATGTTTCAGTACAAGATCTCCCACTTTTATCCGAGTGTATGAGTTGTCTACTTCTGCTTCAGCTGTGGCCAAGTGTGCTCCATCTCTGCACATAAAGACAACACCATCATCTTAAAGCGCTTGTGAAGCCTTGTTATAGAGTTCTCTAAAGGCACTAGGGTTTTACGAGACAGAGGAGGACAGTTATTAGAGTGTGGGGAATAGAGGGGGGTAGGAGGGAGGAAGACAGGGAATGGGGCTAGTGGAATAAATTGGTTAAAACCATTTGATGCTCGGCATGTTGAGTTTGCTAATTTGAGATGTTTGGTTTCTTGTGAGTTTAGAGCACTTACTTGGCAAGTAATAAAACATCTGGACCAAAGATGTGGGGTTTGATGGCAGTGAGTTAGTCAAGTCTAAAGGCAGGTTATTGGTTGTTTTGAATGGCCTAAATTGGAATCAGATTGAGAAACCTTGAGTCTGTCAGTCAAGATTTATCATCTAGAGCTATCAGGGAAGGTCACTCAGAGAAAGATGTTATACTGCAACCGTCTTTTGAATTCGACATGCCAGTTAGTATTGTAAAATGTGTGCTGGAGAATTAAATGTGTCATTGGAAAAAGAACCCTCAACCACTTCTCTTTCACACTTTGAAATTACAAAAAAGTTCAAAAACTATGGCAGTGAGGACAATATGACACTAAATCATAGTCAAAAAAAAATCCAGCCATCCCAACTATGAGGATATATTTAGCCCAAACAATTTGAATCTGCAGCACAGGGTTGTATATTCTCTAAGCCGTCCAGTCTCAGACACAGAGTGACCTACAGTGCAGCAGACCACATTCACCCCCCCACCACCACCACCACCACCCCCCTTCCTCTCTCCCTCTCATCCTCCTCTCCCACCCTTCCTCCCTCTGCTGAACATACAGACAACTCAAGTGTCTGTTTTGTCTGGTTGCCGTCTCTTAAGGCTCGCTAATGCAGAAAAAAAATCTCCCAGCTCAAGTTTGGAGTAGTGGGTCAGAGGATGTTGGTCTTTGAAGAGTGCCAGACAAGAGGCTTTATTTTGTATCATCCACTAAATAGTATTTCATTCATTAACACTCTCTTCCATAGAGACTAAGCCTCTTAAGAGGACCCCTCAGCCCTGTCAGCGCTGGCTAGTTTTAGGAAGTGTCTAGCTGCTAAGTGTTGTGTTTGCAGAGTGGATAAAAAAGGCTTGCTTCTTCTGTTTGCCCACACTACCATTTATTCAGTAGAAGTAAGCTCGCAGCTCTTTCCCCCAAGTTTACAAACTAGTTATAGTCTTACACTGCGAGCGATTTGGTAGACAAACATATTTTTCATGATCTAGATAATCTAGATCATAATAAAAAAATAGCTTGTAGTAATTCCTTAAATAATTGAATTGCGTGTTTGTACATATTAGTATTAAGTTGATTAGCTGGAAAGAGCTTTGAGTAAAATCCATCTTTCAATAGATTTTGACAGGAGATTCATCATTAGATCTGATAATGGAATAATGACTTAAGTAGCTTCACAACTGTGAATGTTTTTTTTTTGTTTTGTCAGTCCGCTATGAAAGTACATTGTATACTGCAGGCGTCCCATGTACAGAGGCTGCAGACCTCGTCTCACTTCTCCCCTTTTAAAAAAATGTATTCATGATTGAAAACTAAGAGGAGTACAGCTAAATACTTAATTTGAAGACAAGCCTTTTTGATGCTCTTCTTTTAATCCACCCAAACGTTTTGTACTTTTTTCGCCAGGGGGAAGTTAGCCAATCTTTGAAACCAGTACACCTCAAGAACTTACAGTTACTACTTTGTGAAGTAAACCAGACGCTAATGATTTATTCTGCTGTCATAAACTAAACAAATGAAGAAGGGAACATCGTCTTTGACGTGCTGAATCCTGAATCTTTCTTAGTAAATTTTGTATCTACAGCATTTTACCCTCAAAAGACTCATTAACTGTTGACTCAGAGATGCCGCACAAACAAGTGTGTCTACATCTGCCATATTCATAAATGTCCACTCTTTCCGATTTACACCGGTATGTGTAACATGAGATTCCAGATGACCCTCATGCCAGCTGCTTCTCGTTCTCCAGTGTTGGACCCCTCCCACACATGAACAAGCCTCATAATATTTGTTTCTATTAGAGACGCCCCTTATGTCCAATCAGTAATTGGCACGCTTTCTCCCCTTCAAAGACGTCTGAAGGTGGGAACGGTCATGGGCTGATGAGTGACGCTCTCAGTCTGGGTGTAGGACGGACAGTGGGGGGTTAAGGGTGATGTGTTTGGGCTTTCACCACATGCTGACTCAACATGATTCAGCTCAACCGACCCTTTGACCCTTCCTGGCTGCCGAGCAGTAGTTTTGCCATACGGGTGTTTGAGCCCTGATGGACTGGACCGTACTCGTGTCATTGCTGTCACTTCATGTCCACCATTACCCAATGTAAGCTGGTAACGTTGTTTGAAGTGTTTTGTCCGAGCTTGATGTGCACAAGCTGCTTTTATTAGTGTATTTGTTTGGTTAGTGTACTAACAGGAAAAACATCCTGTGAATCCGTTTAGATATGTCAACCGCAGAAAGTCTAAACTGCCTGTTCCAACAGGTTTACACAATCTTCCCTGTATTTTTCCAGCTTTATATTACATTTAGGATATTTTACTTTGGATATATACAATATTACAAAAGTAGCAAATCTTAAAATTGGAGAAGCTGGAATCAGAGAAAAACAAATGTTTTTGCTCCATTAAATGAATTAAACAACTAATTTGATTTTGAAATAATTGACTCTCAGGTCAATTCTGGTTTTGATACTACAGTATAGTATAAGTGTAAAGCCTTTATTAAGGCCAGACCGATATGGGATTTGTCCAATACCAAAATATTGTCCAATATCATTCTTAGATCAATCTTCGATGTATAGAGATAAATATAGATATCAGATACACATTTATTGTGTTGATCCCTCATATACATGTATTAAATACTTGTGGAAGAGATATACTATGATGAAGAAAGCACTCAAATGGAAAATAACTAGTAGCATCACCACTTAATACTCTGGAGAGTGATGATGTAATCCATAAAGCACTGTGCTGGTAAAAGAGAACTGCTAGTGTAATACAATACAACTCAAATGAAATACTTTTTGACTGGTGAATAAATCGAGTGATATCGGCACATTTCTGGGATAAAAGTAGCCGATACCGATAGTCACTGGACATGCTAATATCGGCCCATATTATCGTCTGGTCGCTTAGTCGGTCGGGCTCTAGCCTTTTTGTACTCCATGTCTCACAGTCTTATAGGGTTGGGTTTATTGGAGAGCCGATCTTTTTCACTGTATAATTGAGCCGTTCAAGTTGATTGCAAGAACAGATGTGAATTTCCTTTTAATGGTTTATTTTAAGTTAAAAATAATCGTCTTCTACGAGAGAAGGCACTGAGGGAGTATCACATGATTGAGTGTAAAAGACAGGGCTATCAATTCACTAAGTGAGTGAACAGTAATGTGTTGAGAAGGTCCTGATACTCCGGTGTTTTCAAGTCCTCGTATATTTTGCCAAACCCCAGGACAGTATAAAGTCTGAGCTGCCGCTCAAACAGTGCACTTGATATTGAGTTCAAATCTGTCCGGTTAGAACCATACATATGATTTGTGGAGATGGACTTTGTCTTCTCAAAGATGTGTCAAAGAAGTGAAGTCTTATTTTTGTTATTCAGACATATTCTCTTCCTGGAAAACCACTTTTTACTGCTGGAAATGTGGACTTAACATGCAAATCATGTGAAAGTGACCAGACTTATGAAAGGATATGGGGAATAATATGACAGGAAGGTTGTTGAAGAGTGAAGTGTAGAACACAAACTGTTATAGAAGTGGATCATTTCTCTTTGCCTTGTTTCCTCCCACGACATCTCCGATTCCTGTCAGTGGTTCAGTTTGGTGTTTTCACTCGCTGAAGGCTGTTTTCCTGGTTTGAAAAACCAACCAGAGCTTTTGAAGAGGGGTTTAAAATAACTTGACTGCAGATTTTTACACAAATGTTTTGTTTTGGGATATTTCACACCTCAAGTCCCCCCTAAGACAACTTGTCTTTATACTTTTCTTTTGCTTTTCTTGACACTTCCTTCCTTCTATATTTCAACTGCATAACAAGATCTTCAGAACTTGCTTACACAGAAATTCATCTCAGGTCTGTGTCAGAGCATAAGGGGTACCAGCTTTTAGCACTCTGGTGGGCCAAGCGGCCCCACAGCGACAAGCCCCTATGCTCTTTATTTGGCCTGTAGCCTGGAGGTGTCAGAAATATCGACACGCTTTCACGTGACGGAGACTTTGCCAGCCTTTTTCTCCTCTTTCTTAAGCCCGGCATTCTGCCTGCCCAGCCAGGTATTGTAGGACCCTGTGAAGGCCCTGTGAATAGTGTCAAACTTGATAGTTCTCATTTAGCTTCCTGTACTAGGCAGAAGAAAAAGTGCCCACCGTGTGGGTTTTCCTTTTGTGATGGCCCTCTCTAGTCCTCCTGGGAACACACCACATTCCAGCCACAATCTTTCCCTTTGTGAATCTGGGTATTGTGGCTGGGTCTGTTATGCCGATAACCCTGCGAGCTCTCAGTGTAATGCATGCAAGTATCATAAGAGTCTAGACTCGTATTTTTGCAAACAATGTCAGATAATGAGCGGCGTGTTTTCAGTGATTTGGCAGAGCTTTTGTTTTGACACATCCTCCCTCATTCACCAAGGAGCTTTTGTGCTCATCCACGCCGAAGAAGTGATTGAAGTTCTGCTACATCTGGACAAATTATTGCACCAGTTTACCATACATGGGCCTCATGTGTCAGCTATGGTTTATGTAACGTACATATGCGTAACCATAGTCTGGCCGGCTAATCCCAAGAGTATAATTTCTACTGCTTCTCAGAGAAGGATTTATGCAACTATCCCCTAGAACAGACCATGACAGACCACAGAGCTGCTAAACGTCTCTGACTGCAAATTAGATTGAACTAAAACTCACAAGGTACATTATTTTTTTTTTCTCTTGACTCACAACTCTAAATGTGTAATGGTTCACTGAGAACAAAGTATTTTAATGGTTCTTGTTTTCTCTCCAAAATACTCAGGAAGTTTTTCTTAGGTCTCACACTTGGAGTAAAAACCTTTGAACACTATCCATGAAAATAAAAGCTAACATCCTTCAGAAAGGCATGTTTAAAAAAAATAAATACAATTTGATTACCTGCTGCAAACTCCAAGATGAAAAACAACAACAAAAACCTGGCACCCCATTTTGTTGATGTCTCGCTCCTTCTTGTGTGTTATTGTGTCATGGAGCGTCCACCATTACCCTCTTTGGGTGAGGAGAACATGTTTTCTTCCTCTCTGTGACAAGAAGGAATTGTTAAGGTTAAGTAGATAGGGCAGCCGGAAATAATTACCAAGCACTTGTGAAGTCTCTCCCCTCCCCCCCCCCCCCCCCTTTTGTTCGTCTTTCCCTTCATTTGAACAATCTTTTCAGTGTGCAGATCTTGTTTATGATTAAATTCAGTCTTGTCTTGCCTGTGAGCATGGCGAAAGATGTCTCACTGGATCGTGCTGTAGCTTAGTGGTCAAATCTGTAATTCACTAGGCGTAAATACCCGACCCTCCGTTTTCCAAAGGGAAGGTGGCCTTTTGTGTGGAGTTCATGCAAAAATGATCCTCTTTCTACAAATCAACTGGCAGGTGACAGACAATGATGAAAATTTGATTCTTTGAAGTTGTAATGGCCATTGAAATGTGTAAAGTTCTTGCATTGAAAGGAGGGCGCCCTGGAAAGCCCTCAGTCTTGGGTGGCTGGTGCCTGCGTGCTGGGAGGTTGGTCTGTGTTTTGTCGCCGACTTCCCATTGCTTGTTTGCTAATTCCCTGAAGAATTGGACCAGATCCTTGATAGGCTCTTGAAGGGGCTCCAGTTGCTCAGGAATATGCATTAGTTTGCCTGAAGGCCCCTCCTCCTCCTGTTGTTACGCTGGCCTACTTTCTGATGGTCTGGAATTAATCACCTCAAATATTGGCCGTTAATTTCATCCACCTTAATGCAAACGAGTTCAGATGACTTTCAACTTTTTTTGGATGTTTTTTTTTGTCCGTGGCATCCAGTTACACCATATTTACAGTCATAAGCCATGGTTTCTGTTTGTTTTAAATATTCTATTATTAAGTCTGAAAAAACTCAACTTTAAAAAAGAAAGTTAAATCATGACGATGGACAGTGGTTGAAATAATTACCAACACAAACATGGTTTTAAACATCTGGAGAACAAGATTTGTAGGCCGTTACATTTTAGCACCACCGTGTTCTAATAATTTTGTATCCCACAAAGACTCCCCACAGAGAGAGCACAAGATCACACAAACAATAAAACAACAATCCAAACTTTTGAGTTTATTTTACTGAGCATATAAAAATGTCCATCCATGGGTTTCCTCCTCTTTTATTGTTTTCTGACCCTGAAGATGTATTTGAACTCTGTTTGACCCCAATATTTACAAGTGGAAATAAATCTCAACTGATTGATGTGAAGAACAAAAATTTAAAACATGAACTATTGGATAAAAATACTTTTTTATAGCCTCTGATTTACCCAGCAGCCTTTTGTGCTGACATTGAGAACATGTTGTCTGAGCTTGGCGTTGTATTTTTGAAACACCTGCAGACAGACTGAAGAACAGCCTTTGATAACAAACACACACAAATCTTAGAAGGAACTCAGGAAAGAAAAATATTAGTCGGCAACAAGTCAAGTGAAAGCCGGGAAGGTTTTTAAAAGAACATATTGTGACTTAAATGAGGAGCATTGACTGCTCTCAGTCTTCATTGTTTCTCAGATAATCCTTCTTTTGAAGTTTTATGGTTTTATTTTTTGGGGGGGCTGATTTCATTGGCTGATAAATTCTTCGTAAATCATTTTCTCTACTCCCCTCCTCACTGTAGAAAAAAAACGTTACTTCTGTTTGTCTTTTAGGACATCAGCACTGTGACAGGAGTCCCAGAGGAGCACATTAAAACACGCAAGGTTCACATCTTCGTTCCCGCCAAAACGGCCATGCAGTCCGGAGTCAACAGCACCAAGAAGTGGAAGATGGACTTCGACACCAGAGAGCGCTGGGAGAACCCGCTGATGGGCTGGGCCTCAACGTAAAGAACTCATTCCTTTTACTTACTGAACTATTTCCGCCAGAAAGACTCCTTTTATAATTAGATTTATTGGGCACTGATAAATTGGTCAATGAGACAATCATTACTTATTGAGAGTCGGGTCATTTTTATTTCTAAAAGCCCAAAGTAACAAACGAGGTTGGAAGGAACCGAAAACCAGAACTCTCATTCAGCAGCCTTTATTCTTTGACCGTCCCTGTAAGATTAATTTTTCCTTCAGTTTTTGGAGCGTAAAATGTTTCCTTTGCTGCTTTGCCTCTAAATATTTGACTCTCAGGTGGATAACTGTGCTTTCTGTCTTTCAGTGCTGATCCCCTCTCCAACATGCTGCTTGCTTTCTCCTCCAAGGAAGACGCCATCGCTTTTGCTGAGAAAAATGGTAAAACATCCAAGAAATTGTTCTAAATATTAGAAAAAACTGAAACATTTCGTGCCAGACTGAAGAACACACAGAAGAGTCAATCATTTTCCTCATAGCAAAACTTTTCAGTTTGAAAAAGTACAAAACAGAGGAAAGACTCACTGGAGCTTGAGTGAAACATCATCAGCTGTGAATGAAGTGACTGTTGGACAGGGAGTCATTAAGACTGCACTTGAACACACTTTAAGTAAATGTAAGAAGTTTGGTTATTTCCATTAGCAGTATGTGCATGTTGTACCACAGTGTTTCCAACACATAGAATGGGGCTGCCCAGGTATCTTTACAGACCATTTTTTATATTTATTTTTTTGCCTTTAAACGGTCGCCATCTACTCCTCAAGCTTTTTACTTCTCGGGTCGCAAGTCACGTCTGTGTGCTCTGTAGGAGATCACAGAAAGAAAAACATCTGCCTTTTTATCATGTTTTAATTCTGCTATTTTAAATGACTTGTGCTGCTGGTTTAGCTGATGTTATTCTGCACTCTCTTAGTATTACTACATCTCCTGCTTTGATAACAGAATGCAGGGCGTAACATCTTCAGAGTTTGTGTCAGCGAGGTCTTGACCTTGGTTGATTTTATTTTCAAAAAATGGTGTGTGCTTTTTTAACAGTATAATCAGGACGGCATCATTTATTGCAGTGCATGCTGCTTGAAGTGATCTCTCTCTCTCTCTCTCTCTCTCTCTCTCTCTCTCTCTCTCTCTCTCTCTCTTCTCTCTCTCTCTCTCTCTCTCTCTCTCTCTCTCTCTCTCTGCACACAGGCAGAGTTAGTTACTATGGTTCCCGCTGTGTCTCCTGATCCCTCTTCTAATAAAAAACCAAGATTTCAATAAAACTAAAATATTGCCACTTCTTCACTTCATGTATCAAATAAATCAGATTCTACAGTTTGATAAAATGTGAATATGCAAAACAAAAAGTATCTTAAAGTAAATCTGAGATTTCATGAAAAAAAACTTCATCTGACTATCTATAGACTACTTTCATATACTTTTAAAAAGACGTTGACTTTAATAGTTCTTGTGTTGGATGTGGAGGATTGTGACACAATGAGAGAGAAAAGTTGTGTTTGTGTTACCTTGGATATTAGACAGATTTTCTAACTTACGCCTGCTATATCCTTAGCATAAAAGTTACACCCAGATACAACTCAAACAGTACTGAGGTACGCCCAGCACTCGGCTCGTTAAGACTTTGTGCCGGCATCGTGATAGGACATGAAGAGAAAACTGTTGATCCCTCCAGAATAAAAACTTGTGTTGGTAAAAGTTCATCCTGGTTGGTTTAGCTTTCTTGAAAGTTCACTTGGACTCAGAGAACTGAGCCATCTGGTAGAGTTTGCTGAAACTAAAGAAAGGAAACAGACTTTTTCTTTTGTTTATTTCACCATGAAAGTGATTAGTGCAGTTCTGACTCCACACAGCCTGTTGATGTCTAAGTAACACCTCATTATGGTTGGAACTCATCCAAAGTTAATAAACGAGATGTTTTTGCCCTCATCACTTACTCTGATATTTATTTTTGACTTCAGGCTGGAGCTATGACGTAACAGACAAGAGGAGCGCAAAGCCCCGAGTGAAGTCGTACGGAGCAAACTTCTCCTGGAACAAGAGAACCAGGAGGTCCGCTAAGTAAACTGAAGACGCCCACCTGTTAGCTGGTGTCAGCTGCTTTGACCTCATTGTGTCCCACAGCAGACTTGTATCATTCTTGTCAATAAATGCATAATTATATACGTGTAAACCAAACATTTGGGTCATTATCGCCTTATTCGTCAAACACACACACCTCATTACTGACTACCAAATGTGCTCCACTCCATTAATGACGTGTTTGTTCCCTGAGCCGGCTTGTGCAATAGCAAAACAAAGTGGAACATATTAATACAATTAGAAATGTTTAAACAGGAATGAATATATTTGTGATCCAAAGCCAGTGACATATTTTCTGCATGAGTGTTTGTTTTCCATCCTGGTACCTGAATTGTCTTCGTGTGGAGAGTAGCACAACAGGAATTTTCGAAACAGTTTTTCACTTCAGCATCTGTGCAGTAAAGTTACCTCGTCTTTAAGACCCTTTGACTAAACTGTTAGCCAGTGAAATAATTCTGGGTTAGGGTTAATAATTCTGACCTTTATCATAGAGACAGGACAGTTTAAAGAGTTGAAAATCAGAGAGAGAGAAAGTGGGGAACGACCTGAACCCAGGCTGTCCACTTCTAGGGCTACTCTGTAGGCGGGGTGCGCAAACCAGCCACTAGTCCATCAGTGTTTAGTCTCATTATGACCCTCTTCAATGATCTCCTTATTTGTTAAGTCTGGGATTAAGAAAACCTTCAGATAAAGGGATACTACCCTTTAACCAACAACATCACAAGAAGTTGACCCGTTGCTGTTTGTTGTTGGGCAACAGAAGTTACTGTATATGTAAAAAGAAACATGTTGCTTATGAATCAGCCAAGTAAATAGTGTGTTGGAACTGCAGTGCAAACAGAGAAACAATCACTTTCCCACACTGAAAGTTTCAGGTTCTTTGGTTTGAAACAAGAGAGAAATACAAATGGTGTACTGCTTTTCAAAAATTGTGAAACATAAGATCCTTTCGGCTTTTCTGGAGCGCTAATTTATTTAACTTATCTTGTTTTGGTTTGGTAAAAAACAACACTTTAACATTTCCCAGATTGATTTCTGCTTCAAATGTGGCCATGTTTTATACGAGGCACATTCTGATTAAAGGCCCATTTAATCTTTATCGCTTTCTGCCTAAAAAACTAAAAAATGTATCCCTGTTGAGATGTTTGGAAAAGCCATAAATTCTTTGTAATGCTCTGCTATTCACACTTGGCAGTGCACTTGATGCCAGCGCTTGTTTATGGCCTTTGTGTTCAGTAAACAGTGGTGTTACTCTGCGCCCAGTCCCAAACTGCGTGACTGCACTGACATTCACACACCAATCATGAGCGCCTAATTGGTATAGCCCTTCGTTAATTAACGCACTGCATTGCAAATCTTTCACAGACTTGCGCTCGCTATTTATTTTGTTCTGTCACTCGGCACATCAAAAGAGCCGATCTGATATGAGCGTAATGGTCCAGCTGAACGGCAGGACATGAATGACAGCATGTGTTGCTTTTCCCTTTGAAATCCCCTTTGGAGAGAAGCAGCTTTTGGCACAACTCTGTGTCATAAAAAGTTGAAAGCATTCCGCACGTCTTGGCCTATAAGCACAATAATGTATGTGAAATGAGTGCGGTGGCGCAGTGGCATTGTTCAAACTCATCATGGCAACGCAAACTCCAGCAAAAGCACCGCTCAGATCAGTCAGGACACAAACTTTGGTCCAAAGTGTTGGTCACTATACGCTGTCCTGACAGTTCAACAGCCAGAGAAACAATATTCTAAATTGTGGGCAGCACTGGAAAGTTAGATTTCTGGTTTGAATGAACCTAACATTAGTTATTAATAACAGCAAAAATGTTTTGTCTCATTTATTTGCAAAGAATTGTAGCAAGCTTTGGTTCAGCTGACCATCAAAAAAGCAGTTTGTCTTTAATACTTCTGCTGCCACTCGTTATACAATAATGTGGAAGAATGAAGTTATGATCAAAACGTGTAGAATAATTAGTTTTAAAATCAACACATATCTCTTTTCATAGTAAGAGCAAGTTATAAGAAGAAGTCCCAATAAAAAGCTCACAGCCTGTTTGTCTAATAAAAGAGGAGAAACAAGAACCACTCCTCAGACAAATCAAATTGATTTTGATTTAGTTTGTAAATCAACATTTGAATGAAAGTATACTTCGTTGAGGCTGAGCACAACTAGAGCAGAACATAACCCTTCAACGCAGCTCAGTAGGATAATACACAGATTTATTATTCAAGAATCAAATACGAATTTGAAACAACTCTTTCAGACAACGACTTTACAGACCCACCAAACATATTTTCTTCAGTGGACGTGTATAGTTACATTTTCACCGCCATAACTACCACTTCCTGTCAATATCAGAACCCTGTTGGAAGGTTGTTGTGAAGGTCGGTTCAGGTGAGCTCAAATTTGGCTGGGATTAAATCTGATTGTAATGGATTGTAAAAGTTCTGACTTTCCTCCGCTCTACTGAGGTGGCACTTTTGGCAGTGCAGCATGTTTAACACATTCACACATAGTGCAGAGATTGCATATGTGCTGTGTAGATTTGGAAGCAAAGACAGATTTTTCCACAGCTGAAATGTGCAACATAGAAAGTGGCACCTGCTCATTATCACAGTTTTTAAGTGGTTTCAGACAGCAACAGTGTCACAGTGTTTCATTGTGTTATGGGTCAGGTAATAAGTTCCCTCACCAGCTGGAAGATATAATTCAGAAAAACACTACAATGAGTGATGCTGGAAGAAACTACAATCTGGTTTATACTGTCAAAGGAGCGCTCAGATTCTAAAGAGCCAACATGGGAATGTGACTCCAAGGGAAGGATTTTTTGTGTGTGGAAAAAGTTCATAAGTCTAAAATACAAAAAGTGTAAAGACCAGATAGTGAGCCGAGGACATCCAGCCAGAGACCTGTACCCAAAAATAGAGTGCTTATAATGTGGAAGAAACCTAAATTCCTCTTGATTTGTTGTTATTCTCTGTAATAAAGCCAGCTCTGGCTCCTGTCATTAGAGAAATCCTCCTCCACTCTGTTGGAGAGCAGGCCGGCTGTTATCGAGCCGCGCGGCCTGCTTTGACTGTGCAGCTGGACAAAAGACCCGATGTGAGGGTTTTAGTTTGAACGTGTGCCAAGATGCTATTTGTTAATGGAGCTTCTCCAAATAACACACACACCTTCACTCACGCAAACCACTCCCTGGCCTACGATGACCCAACGATCAGTGCTGTCTGCTGCCGCTCACTACTGTGAACTCCTCAACCCGGGCGATGAGGCACGCAAGCCCCGCTCATCTGCAGCCAAAGGCCTGCGTCCTCGTGTGTGTGTTTGTGTGTGTGTGTGTGTGTGTGTGTGTGAGAAAGAGTTTTCAGCTCACTGTGTGGACTAAAGCTTTTTTTGAAGGGCACAGATCACAGATTGATGATGACTTCTGGTTATCCAAACAAAAGCTCACAGCAGGCAGCACTGAAGAGGACCTGTTTACCTGAAGTGTACTGTTTATTATCCTGGCATCATTTGTTCCTGTCGTTACAGAGAGGCAACAAAAACACATATTTGATTGAATTCTTCAACACTTTCACTGACTGAAGCCTTTCTAAAGACAGTGGGCCTACACTAGAGATTTTCTTGACAAAAATGACTCCTTACATTTGTAATAATATCATGAATTTCCCTGTGAGATTAACATTTTTTACATCAGGGATTTTATCACATGGTCCAGCCTTTTAATACCGTGTGATGTTCAGGGTCATTGTGAGCAGAGGTACTTGTGAAGCTGAATTGATTCATGGCTTTCTTACGACTTGAAAATATCCAACACAACAGGTGTAAACTAATACTAACATCATAATGAAGTACATTCATAAGGCAGTATCACTGTCTGATTATACATATCTGAATACGTTGTTCACACTGACTAGTAAAAGAGTAAAACATATGATACAAAGCAGTAAAATATATTGGCCTGGGTTTTTTTGTTTCCTATGTTTTACAGGTGAAATATTTGACTCATTAAATTGATTCGTACTTCAAGTCATGAATAACTTCTCGGCCATTTCTTGAGCAACAAAGTGGAACAACATCTTTGATCCAAACTCCGACTGTAAATTCAGTCAGATTTGTGACAGCAAGGTTTGAAAAAAGAAGAAATGGATTTATATCTCTTCATGACTTTTTTTCACCTGGGCTGATTCTGAAGAAATGAGCTGCTAAAAGTTGAGGAGTGACATTCCTGCATTTTCCTCAGTCTGTCTCTGCTGTTTCTGCATAGGGGACCCCCCCTCCCACCACCACCACCACCCCCACCCCCCAACACCCACCCCAACGCCTCAGAATCTGCCTGGTTCACATACACAAGATTAAGTAGCAAAAGTGACATCCAAGACCAATCGGGCCACCCAAGAGAACCGCAACCAGCGGAGCGGCTGTCAGAGCCCCCTTTTGCAACATTAATCTTCAAGCCTCTCCTGCACTGCCAACTCACATCTCCTTCAAACGGGACAGGGAGGTACACGACTGAACTTTTCCCTCCCTCAAGGTTTCCTCCTCTCCATCAATTAACTCTTTGGGGGACAATTTATCGTCACCCGCCATGTGCCAGACAACTTCAAACACTGGCACAATGAATGACTTTTCCAGACTTTCTCGAACTTTAATTTAGCAACAAGGAGATAAGCTTAGACATTAGCCCAATTTGTAATCATCCTAAATGGCTTCAACTGACATGTGAGGCAGAAACTATACTAAAAAAGTGAATGATGTGTGAGAGGACTACATTTAACGTGTCCGCTCAGGCATTTCTGTGGTCTGTTCATGCCATTAATAAGATGGTAAAATTCAGCAGTGAATTTGTCTTAAATGTCAGAGGGCTGTTAAAATAGACATCGAGGAAACAGCTTGCTGACTGAGCCACTTCAACCACCTCAGCTAACCCCTTTGTCTTCTCTGCTGACCAATAGCATCTTTGATCTCTTTCAGGAGGATAACTCTATGCTCTGTGCGTGTGTGTGTGTGTGGTGGGGGTTATCCTGACCTCCTGGGGGGGGTCACATCCAACCTGATAGCGGTGTGAATGGGAAAACAGCTAAGATGAATACAGCAATTGCTAACTAGCGGAACATGAGTGTGTTATGCTGTGGATGCCTTCAGTCCCAGGAGAGGGCCTTCCTAACCCTGGCCTTTCTTCTGCCCGAGACCTGAGAAGCAAAGGGGGACGTCGCGCCATCTAACAGGCCTCCTTTGAAGAGAGCGACGCAGAAATCAAGCAGCATGCCTCAAATACTTTCTCCTGGTTTTCAGTTCGACTCTTTGCACGTGGCTGGGAACCTAATCTATCAGAATATGTTTCCTTTAAAGGAAATTCTAGTGATATGTTGTATTTTTCTTTTCTTTGTATCGACTTGAAAAGAACAACAAAAAAATGAATGTGACAAACAGGTATCATTTATGTACCCAAAGGCTGATTCATCTTTGCCATTGACTTCTATTGTGGGAATAAAAGTAAAAAAAAACACATCAGTGCCACCTATTCTTCACTGGATGATTTCTTCATTTTGATAAACATGTTCAATTTAGTTCATGTTAACTCAATCCCTCTTCACCATCCTGCCGCAGAGATCCTCATTAGCTGAGTGGATATGTATTCATCCGCAGCTGAAAGTAGTCCCAAACACATGCACTTTTTACCTGTGTTTAAAAAGATGTCTCTAAAAGAAAAGTTAACCGTGCCCATTGGCCTTGAGGCAGAAAAACACACTGTTGCTTTAAGTCTCTTCATTGGATTTGTTGAAAACATCTTCAGCCTCATCTGTTTCAAGGGTTTGTTCATTCAAATTTCTCACAATGTTCTTTTGTATCTCGCCACGCAGATTGTTTTTCAGGATTCCTTTTTGCAGGATTTCTTTGGTCAATACAACAAAGATGAGGTTAAAGAATTGTTTTTGGTGTTTTGTTTTGTTCACATATTCAAATAACTTCAAATAAGAATTCAAAACAAATATATTTTTTTTCCTACAAACGTTCAGGATAATCCTCAGACCTGTCTGTGAACTGCTTCTTTTTCAAACCACAGTCGGCCCAATGTTCTCTTCTCCTGTAATCGGGTCCTTTGTGCTGTGAATGTGTCGTCATGGCCTTACAAAAAACTTTCCTCATAATGTAGGTGTATGTGTTTATAAAGTAATGTTTTCATTATGTTTGAGTTAATATAATATACAGGGCTGGGAATCTTTGGGTGTCTCACGATTTGATTTGATTTGGATTTCAATTCCTGGGGTCAGAATCTATTTTTGACTCAAAATAATTCTTGATTGATGATTCAAAGTTGATTTTTGAATTAGTACATACTTCAGAATCTACTCCAGTCATCTGAGAGACTGGCTGAATTTCTTGCTGCTCCATTTGGCTTTCTACTGAGTTAAAGAGCTAGCCTTAGCACTTAGCAGGGAATGACTGATTAGCCAAAAAAAAAAAAGTATGATTTAAAATCTTAAAATCGAGAAAATAAGAATCTCGATTTTTACATAAATTATTTTTTCCCCATCTCTAATCATATCCCATTTGAATGTGGTGGTGGTTTATATGAAGTTGACACAATTCCACATTTATGTTACAATGAATAATATTTTATCTTCTCTTACATGTGTTGACTGTCGGAGTCTAAAGATGTCTTCTGATTTCAGCACTTCATTAAGTGTAACCTGTTTTATGTAGTACGCTTCTTTTGAACCAGTGGAAAACCATCTGAGAGGTGTTTGTCATTATCAGAGCAGAACTGTTTCCAAACATTCAAACTTTACTTTGAATTCAATTAAAATCTAAATGATTGTAATTAAAGATTAAATACGGTCAGAATGATCCTTTAAATGAACAGACTCTGAGAACTCTTTGAAAGGTAATTTAAACTTGTCGTTAAAAATGTTTGAATTGAAAATAACAGATTGAAAATGAGAAAACCTCAATGCTGGGTCTTTACTTTAAACTTGTTATGATCACAGTAAGACATATTTCCTCCTGCTGGATTCCTCCTATTGGCTAATCCCATTAGAGGATGTTTAGGCTTAATCCTGAGGACGACTGTAAACAGAGAGGCAGAACTGCCTTGTGATCCCAAAACAGCCCACGGACACGAGACATTTCATACATCTAAACATTGAAGAAGTCTGTTCAGTTCTCAATATCTGCTCAGCAGTCCTGGTTTAATGTGGAATTTAATTCTTCAGCATGTTTAATGAATGTGTTTAATAAATCTGTGGAGTGGGATTTATAGATTTGTCTGTTTCTTTACATTTATACATGATGTTTCAGACTCATGACTGGATCTGTATCCACTCCAGACATACTGCTCTTTGAGGATGAACATAATTCAATCGATATTGTTACTGTAAAAGTATAAGAATTCTCAACTCTAGGTGCCAGTTGACCTCTGTAAGCCAGTATAAACTGGTCTTTGACTTGACCTTTCTGACATTTAACCCTAATCCCCAACACCTTAAACACTATTTCTGGCTTCAGCTCTAAGCTTATTCCCTCTACCTCGGGCGTGTTTGAGTGAGCAGCAGAGCTGAATCATCTCAGCACCATGCTGTTCACCTTCTCCTCTCTCTGTTGTTCACTCTCATCTTATTTGTGTCTGACTTTGCAGTTTCCTGCCTGACTCAGGGTGCGTTTCGTCATCCCTGTAAGGGCAACATTGAATTAGCACTGGACCAAATATGGCCCCTGCAGTGATCAAACTGCTGCGTGCCAGAACTTCGGTAAAACACAGGTGTTCTCTCTCCGCGCAGAGGCCGTGTTTACTAGATTGTTCCTGTGAAAGACTCACTTTTTCTCCTTTTTTTCGCTTTCACACAGAACGTTTGTATTTGGAGAGCTGCAAGCTGCCCACATAGTGTCGTCACTGGAGCTGCTTTCCCCGTAAACAGTTTGGATTCAATGAGCTAATCCACCTCCAGAGGTTGGCTCAGTGCCACGCAGCACACCAAACAGACCCCGATGTATAAAAGGGCAAATTTATAGGCAACAATTAAATATTTGCTGCAGATTAGCGGACGATTAATCACCTGTTGCTCCTTACAAAACAGTTCCTGCGTTGGCTCGTAGTAGTTATCAGAGGCCAACACTTGTAAAAACTATGATTAAGACAGTCAGTGACGTAACTGTGACTTGTGTTATTTTAGTGTTGATGCAACATCACTTTGGGGAAAGATTTGATGTAATTTCATCATGTTTCATAGAAAGCTTCCTCTTTAGTAACTTTTCTCCAAAGCCTCCCTTCCTGATGCTCATACCTCAAGTTGACATGAATTTTAAAGCTGGAGCCTGCACTTCATAAAGCCACAGCACCTCCTCTGAGTGCAGCCAAACCACAGCTGCACTCTGCACATGTTCATAGATTGTCCTACAGAGAGAGGTGGTGCACGCACAGAGCCCTCCCCTCTGTTTTTCCCCTGTTTTCTGGGCGCTGACAGTAAATTTTACAAAGTCCAAAACAAGGACGGTCAAAGCGTCACGTCTGTTCGTCTTCAAAGAGTTATGACAGAGAGAGAATAACGAGTAAAAAGGGAAAAGTCTGATAGCCATCAGTGGGACAGGGACTCTAGTAAACACAGCACTGAGTCTAGACCGCTCGAGACGGGCATGTTAAGGTCACGCTCATAAAAGTTCCCATGGACACGGTGCTGACACAGAGGTGTCATCATATAGGGAACATTTCAAGAGAAGAAGAGAAAAATATATGATTCTGTAAGTTAAAAAAAAAAAGTACTTTTAAATCTTCTACTTGTACCACATCCTCCAGTGGCCACCAATAATTGACCTCTTAAAGGAATGCAACGCCTCCTTCATGACTGACATTTGCTTTTAGCAGCTCCTGTGGGATGGGGCGGTAGGCCAGTGGAAGGGGATAGCGGGGGAGATCCTCTGGAGATAAACTGCCATGCCCCCTGTCCCTCAGACAACAAAGAAAGTGAGTGATGTTTGTCTGAAAACCAAGAGCCGCGATCCCCCTTGTTTTGATGTGTGGGCCACCTGGGATGCGGGTCTCCATCAGCACTCGGGCTGAGGAGAGAGGAAGGGAAACAGGACTCACACAGATCTCGTCCCCAGGACAAACAATGTGAGTGACAAGCCTGCTGGAATCCCACGGAAGTCACCCAACAGACGAGGCATTCAAAAACGCAAGAAAAACAAGAGGCGTTTAGGTCGCCACAAAGGGCCGGAGGAGAATCGCACAGCGTGGTCTCCTTAGTTAATCCAGGACAAAAGTGGATGTCATTAAAGCTCCTGTGAGGAGTTTGAGTTGGATATGAACAAGACTGAAATTAATACTGATGCTTCCATCTGCAGTACAAATAAACACAGACCATCAGCAACAAGCCTGATTATGTCTTTAGAGTTATTTTGAATGCCTACTGGAGTAGACCCTGATTTGGGGCGTGCAGAATGATATGTTTGACAGTTAAAGACTTTTTCCACTTTATGCTGATTGAACCAGTATACTTCAGAGAAAAACACAGTACTTAGCTGTTAGGCACATTAATTTGAGAGCTTGAAGTGCATCTTTTTAACCTACTTAACCAATATATTAACCTGTTTATGTATTTATACATAAAATACTGCATACATAGTAAAGTCACCAAAATGTTTTAAATACTTACATTCTAACAGTCCAATAAGTATTTCTATTACATAGTAAGAGTATTTTGATGCAGATATTTTTTTATTTTACTCCTAGTGGAGAAATTTCACTTTGAGGTATTGCTATATCACCTTTGTGATCATTTCTCGATTGTAGGACAAAGAGAGGATCAGAAGTCGTACAGGCCATAAAAAGACAAAACTGTTATCAGTGAAACGTCCCTCACGTTTACCTGCTGTGGATCCGTTGCAGTGTGAGCTTTGCAGACTTGAATCCATGAAGATCCTGGTTCATAAATCTGAGGCAGTGTATGAAATGTCGGGAAGGCAATTTTCCGCATCCCAAATCTGTTCCAAAAACAGAGACTTGTGTTTATGTATTTTAACATTAGAAAAACGTTTGTAGAAGGGACAATGAAAAGACTGGGTGAGAAAGTCAGAGCTTCCGTTCGTCCCAGACTAACAGGACTGATTGGAAAGAAATGACTCTAACAGCTGTCTGGTTCACTGCACAATATCCTCAATGTCCACGTAATGAAATTACTGCGGTATAAACAGACTAATTCAATAGACTGAGATTTGCTTGTGTTTCATGATCATTATATCAGATGTAATGAACTGGAAGAGATGCAGGGTCAAGTAGACATCAACTGGAATACCTGAAGTTAAGTTGAATTAAGTCTTAAACTCCAGGAAAAAAACTATAAAGGACTATTAAGGGGAAAAAAAGCAGACCAAGTTAAAAATAAATGAGTTATCATGTTGCTGCAAAGTGCACTCTGCATGTCGGGGATGTACCCCAACAAGAGTCTGTCAGGATTGATCAGCTCATTTGTTTTTTAAAATTGAACACAAACCTGCTGCATCACATGCATGACACGGAGTAATCTTCTTTCCATTCAGCATCATCGGAATCTCCTGCAGCACATCTACAATCATTTTAATTTACATAATTAAAACACAAAGTGAAAGATGATTGGTGGGAAGAAAAAGTCAGGTTACAAGTTTATGACTTAAACATTCATCATTAAACTTATTTTTGGAATTCTTATTGGCAGGATATTAAATCTTTATAAGTCAATGCACTAATGTTGTGAGCATGATTTTCCTCTTCAGTGTAAAGGCCTTTATCAGGGTTCCTTTGATACTGCCCCATTATTGCTTTTTAATAGTAAGGAAAAAAACTAGTCGGTGTAGTACATGAACCTGAATTAAGATCTCTACCAGGACTAAGCAGTAATAAGAGGAACTCTCTTATTTATGGGCTTGTAGTAGAATATGAAAAGGTGTGTACCTAATAGGAAATACTTAAATATGACTGAATGATCTTTGTTACATTGTGTATAAAATGTGTAATGAACTTTGAGTGTGTTAACATTCAGAGTTCCTACAATTAAAATGGTTTAAATTTTAAATAATCCAAACTGGTCGTCTTTGCTTCAGTAGTCAGTCATTTACTGCCCCGTAGAGTGCAGACCAATTTACATGCCTTTGAATCTATATCTGATTTATCCTGAATGTTAATCTATCAAATTCAAACGACATTTCCTGGACGACTACAATCTTATAACAATCAAAATAAGTTTGTAGAACATCAAATCAAAATTTGGTTGAGTGACACTCAGAATGTCAGAGGGCTCAACGTTGTGTGTCTCATTACTTCACACGTCTGGAAATTATTATTTTGTCCAGGGAACATTTCCTCACTAGCTTACATCATGTCAATGCATTTCCGTCATTTGTGTTTGTTATTCAAAGGGTGTGTGTGTGTGTGTGTGTGTGTGTGTGTGTGAGTCATGGAAGAGCAGAGTGTTGAAACAAAGAGGAAACACCTCAGATGAACCCAGAGGTCACACACACACACACACACACGCACACACACACACATGTAACATGAATGAAAGCAGCACCCTGGCTGGTCTCTGTGCTGTGTCACTGCTTGAGGATCCTGACGAGGGGAGCGGCCCCTGGCTGTGAGGAAACGTGGGGTGTCCTGCGTGGAGTGTCGGCTGTGGGAGTCAGAGCAGGGGTACGAGGCCCAGATGGATGTCGGGGCAACATCTGTTCCGCCTCTCGGCTGGGTCTTATCAGCAGAAAAGCTGCCACACACACTGGACAGCAGAAGATGGAGAGAAAAAGGGAATTCTTTGCAGAGTTTAAGAAAACATGCCGGCTTTCGTTTGTCTTGTAAACAAAAGTTAGGTTCCCCGTCGGGTCGCGCATTTGCATTTCACAAAGCTCGCAGGCTTTATTTTGTTGTGTGTGTGAGACTGTATTTGTTTTTACCTCTGGTGGGTCTTTATACTGCGTGAGGCACACTGTCCTGCCAGGGCAAATAAACTGCACAATTTCACATCAATGCAGTCAAACTCAAAGGGCCGTCACAATTCTTTTTTTTTCTAAATTTTCATTTAAATTCCACAAACGTTCACTATATTCTTTATAATTGAAGATTTAACACACATTTTAAAACCGTCTCTAGATCCTTGCTTGTGTTGTTAATGATCTCAGTCACTTTTGACTAAAGCGTCTGCTAAATGTAGGATACATAAAATGCTATAATTTAAATTAATACAAAATAATGAAACTCAATAAATGTGCTCGTAATGATATTCAAGCTTTTCTTGTGATCGTCTTTACATTTTCATCGTTTCTCATAATAATAATCTAATAGTGTATTTTATTTTGTACAACAAACTTGTATAGTTTTATTAACACATAACAGTCTAAATATGACTCAAAGGCCTGATGTCATAATCTCTAATGCCTTTTAATAGGACCTTATGACATCATATTTTTCAGTATTAGATTGATCATTTACTTTTTTTTGTTATATCTCTTGATTTCTGGACTCCGTCACACAGAGTGCTGTATTTCTCTTTCTCTTCTCTGCACAAAGTTTGATGATCATAAGAAGAAAATACACACTGCTTAACTCCCAAACGAGAAGAGCAGGGACAACACGCTCTGGCAGCTTCTACTTTACGCTTGAAGGAGTCACGCTGAGGTTGTGCTGAAAAAGGTAAAATGTTTGAAGATAATATTTTTGAAAATCCCACATGGTTTTCATTCATGCCATGGCTGGTCTGCTTCCTCAGCAGTAAAATTACGAGTGCTGATTTACAGTCCTTCAGTGTTTGAATGTACGCGGCCAGTATTTAAATCAAATCCACACCTTTCCTGTGTTCACTGTAACGCATATGAACTGTACACACTGTAACTAAGTTGTTCAAAGAGAACAAGCGATGACGTGCATGCAGCGCTCTTTCTATGTCAGAAAAGCAAAAGTACAAAAGATTTACAAATGATGCTGGAGGCTTCCAGTTTGCACATGGTCTGTGGTTGCCAGGTGTGAACTCTGAAGAGTACATTAAAGTTCTTTTTTGTGTCAAGCTTAGTCAGCCTGAAAAAGAAACGCTCTGGCATTCAACAAGCTTCATTCTTTCACACCTTTGCTTTATTTACAGCCAGAAATTAAGCCTGCCATAGATAGTTTGATGTTCCCCCCTTCCAGGCATCCATTTATTACCATTCAGATTAGTGAACTATAGAAATCAACATGCAGGGACCTGAAAGTTTCTAGAGAAACTGTATCCATCACAGTGAACATCACATCTGTTATTGTTGCTGACAGATCGATTAGCACATCAACAACAAAACTGCTCTGAAACTTCTTATCTGGAAGCCATTGAGGGTCTGCTGACAAGGAGGACAGACAAAAATAAATAGAAAAACACACAGCCAGACAGCAGCAATTAAACAGGTAGAGCAGGTAAAGGCCTGTGTGGGACAAGAGAAAGGCTGCATCTTTTAAGGGAAGTAAAATCAACTATACAAAGACAAAGAGAGAGAGAGAGAGAGAGCGTGAGGATCATTGGAAGAGATAGAGAGGGAGAGAGAGGGGGGTCCCCTGTCTCTCTTTTTCATCCAGGAGGGCTGCTCACTGAGGTCCTGGCCTCTTCCCTTCCCCGTGGAATCCTGGACGCCCAAGCTGAGGGAAGGCTGCCTCGGCGTGACCAAAGGGAAGCAGAGAGAGACTGAGAGATAGTGAGGTAAAGAAAGGGATGCAGAGAAGAAGAGAACCTGAGAAATGAGTGAATAAGGTGAGAGAGATAGAGAGAGGGCAAAATCAGAGAGAAAGTGAGAACGACAGAAAGAAAAGGGGGAAGCGAGGCGAGCTCAGCAGCCCGTGGTTTGTCTCAGGGCTGCAACAGCTTCCAGAGCTGGTGTGCAGCAGACTGAAGAGAAGCACGTCTGCCCCAGAGGCAGAGACTGGAAAACAGGATCAAAGAGTCGCCAAGGCAACCTGCATGACACACATTGTATTAAAGCCACACGGTTAATTTGAAAGAGATGGAAGAAGGGCAAAAGGAGAAGAAAAGGGGAGGCAGAGGTAGCACAGAGTAGAGTGTATTTATCAGGAACTCTTGTCTCACTTGCTTGACTTTCCACTCAAAACTTTCTTCAGCTGCTACACTTTGACCTCTAGGGTTTCTTTGAAAAATCATAAATTATGAGACAACCTTCAATGCCTCATCTGGGATTTCATGATCATCCTCTCGTGTCTCCACAAGTCAACTTGAATACAAATCAGAACTGTATATTGTTCAGCTCATCGTCCGTTTCATGCTTACATAGATTGCTGGAATGTTGAAGTATAAAAAAAACAACAAAGTCACCATACCTATAAATATATGTTGTTGTTGGTATCACAAGGTTACACATAAAAGATTCTGAGACTGTATTGAGTGTGACTCTTAGATATGTGAAATATCAAACTAAATAACAACAGAGGCCATATTGACATTTTTTAAAACTTTAATTGCCATAATAGACAAAAAGTTTGATTGGAAAAAAACAAAACAAATAACGATACAAAATCAACAAAAAAAAAAAAAAAAACAGACAGCAGTGAATGTGTGAGCAGGTGAAATGCAAAGTTCAACATTTGTATAATCCCTCGTCCACAGATTTGTTTTGCATTCAGGTGACTGAATGGGGCACAGATCCCTCCAGAGTCTAAAAGCTAGCTGGCAGATCTCAGTGAAGGACAAAAAGCGATTAAAAACCTGACAAAACACTGAACAAAATGGGGCGCCGGTAGCCTAGCAGGTAGTGTGCGCGCCCCATGTCGGAGGCTCACGTCCTCAAGAGTGGGAGGTCCGGGTTCGAATCCAACCTGTGGCACCTTTCCTGCATGTCGTTCCCCACTCTCTACCCCCGGTTTCTGACTCTTTCCACTGTCCTATCTCTACAAAAAATAAAGGCATAAAAATAAAAACACAGGGAGGCGGTTTGATTCATTAGTGAAGCACATCTTGTGGCACGTTCAATACGACTAATTTTAAAGGTGCTAGTCCACATGAGGGCAGAAAGATGACACGTGGGATGAAAACCCTGCAGAGTGGTAATGGGGACGGGGAGCGGAACTGCAGTGGAGGAGCATAGTGCGCGGGGATGAAGTGGGGCGGGGGTCCACGATAAACAGCAGACAGGGAGGGGTCTTCACAGACAGTTGGAAGGCATTAGGGTGTCGGACAGGGAATTGTCAGATGCAGCTGTTGCTGCGACTGATTGATAGAGTTTGTATTCCACCCTGATGGGAGACAGGAGCTGCTCCCCGGGCAGAGACGGATTATGTGAGTTTCAAAAGGAAAAAAGAAAACAATAAAAGAAATGTGAAAATGAAAACAAACAAACAAGACATTTGCTTTACATACAGAAAACTTACTTCATCACATTTTTCTATCTTGAGGCTGCATGGAGCCTGGTCAATCATTGCGTTTTTTTCTTTTCTTTCTGGTCTTTGATTTAAAACAATTCACAAGTGTGTTATGACATAGAAATCTGAATGCACTGTACATAGCTCTACGTGGTTAACATACAGAGCTATAAAATATACCCTAAGTTGCACATTTATAAAAGCATTCTTGTTTCCACTTCACTTCTCAGTATAGCACTCAGTCACATGATTACTAGTGCTTGTGTATGGCTGCACAGGAGGGTACACTGCAATATATTGTTAGCATGTACATAATACTCCATGAGATACTCAGACTACACTATTCAGATTAGATATGTAACTACCGTACATAAGACAAGGCATTGGACTATTCACTCCAATCACACAACAACATTCGTTGTTACCGGGTCAAAAGGAGAAGCACACAAGACGACCATACAGTTCTTCTTAGTGACAACGTCAACAGTGCCCACCCACACATCCTGTAAAGTCATTACTGGAGATGTTAAACATATCTACAGACAACCTGGGCTCACTCTGTGTGTGACTGATGTGTGTGTGTGTGTGTGTGTATAAGACTGAGAATGTGTGTGTTAGTGTCCAATGATGACTGAAGGAATGCCATATGTCCCACATGCCACTGGTTTAATCCCAAAGGCGCAGACAGTAGTAAACAAGATTTCCATTTCTGGCAGAGTTCTGATTTTCCTGTATAAACTGCTTTACATCAGTTGTGTTTAATGGCAGCTCTCCGCACTCAGGCTGTAGTGGCTGACTGCTTGTGCACAATCTCAATTTGAAAAAAAAAAAGAGAGCCCAGTAAAAAGGTGGCTAACATACAATACACTTCTCAAAGGAGGCCAGCTTTCTGCTCTATATTCTTGTGTTTACATGTGTGTGTCTGTGCATGTGTGTGTTCATGTGCAACAGCAGCGCCTGGTGCTCTTCTTTGTCGTCAGCCGCTAATGTCTCTTAGCATTAGCAGCGTTAGCATCATATCCTTGCAGGCTCTGTGTCTTTGTCCTCCAATAGGCTAATGAACTGACCAAATATTTCCTTCACCGTCTCCATGTTGTCGGTGGAGCTGCCCTCCAGGATCCAGCGCTTCCCTCTGGCCAGCGGCTCCAGCTCGAAGTATTTCTTGATCTGCGGAAAAATATAGACAACACACTCAGGATTTAAATCCTGTTTGTATATGTTTTCATACTTAAATGGGAAACATATTTTTTCGCCAAATGTGAGAAAATTAAGAATACTTTGCTTTGTGCTTAAGTTGCTGGCTGGAATAATATTTAGCGTGATCATATTTAGCTTGATCATATTTAGCGTTTGGGTGTTTTTTCGACCTGACAGTCAGAAAACATTTTCATTTGACCGGAGTGTAAGATAAGCACTGAGTTTACTGTTGCATTTCTGTTTTCAGAGGCCACAAGACATTCAAAAGCAAAAGCAGAAGCTCCCTGTATTATTCTCTAACCCTACTACAGTTACATGCACGATGGGTTTTCTTCATATAATCACTAACATGAAACAGTATGCTCCCAAAGTTTAGGAATAAACAGATAAATAAAATGGACTTAGTGAAATAAAACAGAATTTTTCTCTGTAAGAATGCGGCCTGTTGGTTTGGCACTGCTCTTTGTAACAGTTGATTATGATGCTCATATGCCGGCTTTCAGTGGGGTGCGCTGAGGTTGGTGGTAGAACCAGAACCAGCTGTAAAGTAAAAACAAATCTCAGCAGAGGGAAACAATGTCTCAGACCTCCACTGAGGGTACTGCAGGTTGTTAGGGATTCTGACATTTTTAAGCCAAGAGTAATGGAAGCTATTCTGTTTGCCCAATGTGGATGAAGTTCAGCCATATCCTCCTGTTTGTCTGTTAGCCAGCGAGGAATCACAGAGACAAATGTGACCTGTGTCGACAATACCATACAATGATTAGTATTTTGGTCCTGATTACTGTCATGTTGTTTTACTCTAAATATTAATGCAAAGACTTGGGCTGGAAAGGAGACTTTCATCAAACTGCACACGTACCAATTCTGTGAAGACTTTTAATCATTAGGACTGGAAAAAAAGGCTTTCATTACATTTGTTTAAGCGTTCTGATATTATCTGTACATATTTCTGCTAATACAAATCAAATATCGATGACAGAGCTTTATATAATCAACACAGCAGATAAGCTCAGTATAAGAAAGTGCTCTCATTCAATAAAAGAATACAAATACATTCAAGCACACCAGCAAATCCGTACAGGTGTCCGTCACACAGTCAAATGACTTTTCAACTTCAAGTGAAATTGCTTTTGTCTAGACCGTGCAGAGCTGTCTAGCTGTGCCATGGTGTGTGGCATGAAGAGGATGGGGAGGAGGAGAAGAGGGAGGAGGGAGGTGGGGGTATTCTTTGTGTCTGCTCAAATCCAGCCAGCCATGCCAGTGAGTGGGAGAGCAAGCGCTGTCTCTGCCCCTGAGCCGAGTCTCTGTCCGGGTGTAATGTGAGTTTAATGACAGATTAAGTCACCTCAGCCGTGTTTGGCTCAGAGGCCTGGCTAGAAAGCCGAGCGGACCCAAACAGTGTTAACAAATCTGTCTGGGTAACTCGAGCTGCCCTAGTCCAGGCTCTAGCCCCAGACCTAGACTGCAGACGTTGCGGCTGGCTGCCTGTCTGGCTGGCTGGCTCACTTGTCTGCCGGTAGCCAAGGCCCTCTTCTGGAAGATTCTGGCCCCTGCACTGGCAGACAGTCAAAAAGGCAGCAGTGACCTCTGTGCAAGTGCAGACATGCTCAAGCTTCTGTCACTTCTCCTGCTTCGCCCTCGTGCCAACAGAACACGAACCAGGTGCATCTTAAAGTGCGGCAAATGCCTACAATGTTTTGTAACATCAGGCAACTGATCTTACACACCTGATACCAGATGACTTATCAAGTTTTCCACACAGCTTAAAAGTTATGCATCATGAAATACCAAAGAATCCTCCATTTATTTAATACCTGGTTGGTATGAACATCTTCTTAGGGGACACATTTCATCAACAAGGCCCATCCCGGCATAGATTTTATTCACACAACAACTGACGATCAGGGTTCTCTGCCAAAAACACAGTCTTACTGTTACATGACCGAAGGAACCCCATGACCTGCAGTACTGTAACAGACGGGTGCATCCACACTGACAGTCGACAGTGCGGCCCAAAACAGTTTCTCTGAGATTAAGTCCTCCTAAGCACACTTATGCTTGCTTAAGGAATTGCGTGAGGCAGTGGGACGGGTAAGCCACACAAGGCGTCGGTTGCCAGATGGCTCCTAGGATGACCAGTGGGTCACCCAGTCTAGCTTCTTCTAGGTCATACACACCCGGGCCTCGCCTGGTGCATGGGAGAAAGCAGCTTATAAATACATGAGGGTGTCAAAAAATCTATAATCACCTGTGTGTGTGTGTGTGTGTGTGTGTGTGTGTATGTGTGTGTGTATGCCCACTGCTGGAACAAGGGTTGGAAATTACCATTTTCGCCTACCTGCCACTGTTGCTGTGGATCTAAAAATCTAGCTGCCACTGTTTTTTTTTTTTTTACCAGCCAACATATAATATTACAATCAAGGCTTCAAGCATCCAAATAATAGAATATTTATGATGAAAATTGTTTCAACTATTAAGGAAAATACGCTCATATCCAGAGAAAAAGTTTGTTATTTTTGTTTACAATTTTGAGGCTGGTTGGAGTCTCCATTGCATCTATGTCCTGAACGACTGATTAGCTGTTACTAAACCTCGACTCAGAGGCAAGACAATTCATTCATTGCTCTAAAAGTACATGAGCAGAGTCATCACAAGCATAAATGTTTCTGCAGTAAAGTGATTTTCATTTTGGGATCACACATGATCCCATGTTCAAGTGTGACACCCCATCTCAGGCAAGTCTGTACAGCACTCAGACTAGTCTATGTCTGAGCATGAGACAAGACAAAGATGTTTTTAAGTCACTGCGTGTCCAGCACTCAGTTCGTTGTAGCTTCTAATATGTGTGGTCTAATAAGTTTTGTTAACTCCTGTGTTTGTATTTCAGACGTCTTTAGTTGTGTTAAATGGCTACTGCTGAAAACCCCACACCTTTGGAACTTTAATTGCGAAGAAAGAATCAGAGATACAATGTGTTGATTATCATATTAACTGAGCTTCAGCAGAGCAACAATTAGTGGTGGTTTCACCAAAGCAAGCCATTTAGCCCATAGCCTATTTTACGTTAACACTGACACTGGGAGCATGTAGGACCGCCTGGCTCTGCTCATAAAGTCAGAGTGAACAACCAGAGGCCCAGAATTAAATATACATTGTTTTTTGTCACAAATCACTCTGTTATGTTACTTTTATTTACCCACCACTGTGGCTGTAGGTTGAGCAAATTCACCTGACATTGCATCCTCATTTGGTGCGTGCTAATTTCCAACCCTGGCTAAAACTCAGTCATGTTGTGGGGAAAGCCACATATTTCAGGAAAGCAGAACTCTTTGTAAACAGGCCTCAAGAGATAAAGTGACTTTGAGTTGGACAGGTTGAGCAGATTTAAAAATGCTATGACTGAGTCCTTGCATAGGTTGGGTTTTATATTGAATCATTTAAGACATTATTGCCCGGACAATCATATTCAGTAATGCTTTATTATTTTAAAAAATCAAATAAACAATACATATCTCAGTACTAACCACTAAAAAGGTTTTGTAAGGTCAACAGACAACATCTACAGTATTTAACGTTACTAAGTTCAAATGCTTGTGTTTACTTTGTTTTATTAGACAATAGGTGTTCATGGTTTTTTAAGTAAGTTTTACAAGTTGGATTTTACGGCGAAGTAAGATCTGATGATAAAATGACTGATGAAGAAAATAAATTAGTGTTCAAGTGTACAGTCCATGAAATGATTGATCTATAGTTAATGGACAAGCTGTTCAGAGTGGGAAAGTGTATATAAAGGATTTACATTTCTTTAATTGTTGGTGGAAGTCAGTATTTAAACTATTTGTGGGAAAGAGACCAAAATGAACTTGGCGATCGAGACTTTTTCGATATTTGCTTACATTTTACAGGTTGATTAAAAGAGATAATTTAACAGTTACTTAGTGGAAAAATGGGTCTTGAAGAAATGTCCCTTCATTAATGATAGGCTGTTAGGTTTGAGAATGTGCGACCCAGTGTCTGCAAGGAGAGGCTTCACAGCTAGTCAGCTAAGCTTAAGCCCCAAACCTGGCAAGCCAACTTCATGCTCCTTAAGACAAGTGGACTGGCATGTTTGGCACGTGCACCCAGCTGCTCCCTGACCTGTCTGCCAGATTACTATATTTGATGGTCACTGTTGGCATTTTGTCAAATCAAAAGGATATCCTGGTAGAATAAGAAGAGCTTTGGCAGCTGTCTGCGGAGCCCTGCTCTGGCCTCCTGACCAACTAAACACACCACGGAGGCAGACAGAGGCAAAAAAAAAACCCCAACTAGCTGTCTGGATGAGTGAGAGGAGAAAAATGAAGCCAAGTCCAGTCATGGAGGTGCATGATGTTGGCTCCTGAGACAATATGTGAGAAAAGACCCTGACAAATTTATATCCTTCATAAGTTTATGTCCTCTGTTCTCCAGTGGCGTTCATTTGAAAAATAAAATTGAGAGTTCAAACTAGAAAGCAGCTGGTAGTGTGCAGTACATCATCCTGCATGGACTTGGACTGGGACTTGGACAGTGGCCTGTGCAGTCCAGCAAAGATTACCTATTGAAGTGGGAAGCAGGAGAGTTCAGCTCCTGGACACTTGAGACATGTCCTTGAGCAAGGCACTGAGCCCCTACCCACCAGGAGTGATGCTTTTGTAACATCACCATCACTTTAAAATCCTCTCTTCTAATGCATTTCTATTGGTCCTGTTTGCATGTGAATGTGTGTATTTTGGGTCTGTGTGTAGTAATAATATTAACAATGATGTAAAAAGATTGGTTTTTCCCCAAAAAAGTTTAGCAATGTCATTCAGACTATTTGTCTAATTCTTCTCAAATGCTCTTCTCATATTAACCCTTCGATTGTCATCATGAAAAAGTAAAAAAAAAAAAAAGGACCTGAGCTGAGGATCACAAAGCCTTATTTTAAACAGTTCATACATTGATAAGACAATTAGTACAATGATTTTAATGGTAAAGAGAAACTGACGTCATGGCAACATATGCCATGACGAAGTACCATAGAAGTACCTTTGTTGGAACAATGTCACAGACACTTACAGTATATAGGCAGCTGACAAACACCAGTCTGCAGCCGAATATGACCCATATTGGTCATGTTTGAAACAGTGATTTATCAACTTCAAAATTGAGGATGGAGGATTTTGGATGGAGCGTTCACAATGTTTAATCTGTACCTGGTATGTTTCTAATAGTCATTTTGGCAGTTTGCACCGATTACTTCAGGTTAAGTACGTTTCTCAAGGGTGCAATGGCAGCAGTACAAGATAACACAGAACCCTCAGTCTTGTTCAGTATTATCTGATAGTAGGACTTGCTGTGGTCAACGGTCTTGTGCCTTTGTTCACATATTTGGGAAATCTAAAGTCAGTTCTAGCATTCTTGTAGAAGTTAACAGCAAAGCCAGATGGTAGATGCACGTTTTTTTGGAAAGGCTCCCACAGAAGATCTGTATCGTAAAAGAAAGTGGAATGACCTGCGCTGTCAGCTCTCAATTTCTAATCTAGGGCAAGTTTTTTTGTTTAGTCTGGCTCTTGCCGTTGCCTCAGGTTCCAAAAGTCTGAGAAAAATATTGCAACTAAATTCAATAATATCAAATAATACTAATTATCTCTTCCTGTTTAAGTAATAAGATCATAAAAGGAAGAACAAGCAACATCCAACCGTGAAGACTTTGCCTTCAGCCATGTTTAGAAAAGCCAACATCTAAATGGAAGCTGATAATGAGACTCACTCAAACAGATAAGTAATTCTTTAAAAACTGCTTCCTGGAGGCAACTATCAAAACCCCTCTGTCGAGCAAGGATAGCTTTACTCAATAAACTCAGTCAAGAAATAATGATATCAGCCTTGAGGTTTTCATTTAGATAAACTTTGACTGGGATCCACTTTCAACAAAAATAACATCCGTAGAAAGGGTTCGTTCGAGCATGTGTGAATAAAATGACCAAGGGGACAGGCGGCAGAAGACCGCATACAAATCTTTGCACTACATTTATTTTAGCATATCCAATAAACAAATGTTTCATATAGTATTGGCTTTAAAATAACTCTCAGCCACTCAAGGCCTCCAATGCCCTTGTCCTGTTTTGTACCATTACCATGTCTATCTACTTTACCGTCATGTGTCAAAACCTCAACACACAGGCAAGCTGTATAACTGGAGAAGGAAGCATTAGAGGGGATCTGAACCGGGGAAAGTGGCATACTCAAATATCCAAGACAATCAATTACACCATTTCTTGACATGTTGGCCCCTGTGAAAATATCAGTCACTTGGAACATGGCCCACACTGGCAGCCGCATTGATATAAGAGGGTAATGGGAGATCTATTTCCCATATAATAGATACATCTTTGTT
The DNA here is from genome assembly GCF_963930695.1 of Labrus bergylta. NCBI lineage: Eukaryota > Metazoa > Chordata > Actinopteri > Labriformes > Labridae > Labrus > Labrus bergylta. The sequence continues at coordinate 22,110,668 of NC_089196.1, read as the reverse complement.
TGCTTTTCCGGCTCACCTAAAGAGCCTTTAAGACAAGAGAAAGCCTGGGGTTCGCCAGGAGTGAAACACTTGGGAAGCCTTTGAAAAAAACAAACATCGCAATTGTGGGAGGTGTCAAAAGAAAGAGCCTACTGGCCTGTGAGTAAAACCTAAAGCCTATTTAAGCCAGGCAGTAACACCTTGGGCAATGGAGCCACAGTTTCCCATCTGAAGGGATTACTGTCCCCGAGCCCAACCAAAGGTAGATAATGACCTAATCACCTGTTAAGTGAAAGTCTTGACTGTAGGTGAGGCACATGACACTACCAACTGTGTCTGGATAACATGAATTAAGGTGTTTACAGCCTCTTTTGCATTTAGTTGGGACGGCTAGAAGGTGGTAGAGCACAGGGCTTGGTAATAAACAAAGGACCTATGTCAACATATATATATATATATATATATATATATATATACATACATATACACACACACACACACACACACACACACACACACATGGAATACAATAACCATTAACATAAAGTACAAGCATCAGAAGGGTGAGCTGGTTAAAACCATGAAATACATGGACTTCAGTTTTATCCTTCTTTTGCTGTAAAAACGATCCAGGCCCAGCCAGCTAGAAAAAGTGGTGAGCCCACCCTGGAACCAGGCCATAGTTGTAGAACTGTTGGACCAGAGTTTTCAACAGGCAACAAATTAAGACTTTAGTTCTTATGTCACAGAGCAAAAACTGAGCTGCCTTTAGATTTACTGTCCTGTTCCACTCAGGTGGGACCATAGGTCTCCCTCAGGCTCAGCTCAGTGCAGGTTCAAAGTGATTCAGTCGCTGCGTACTTCTCTTCAAAGCCAACTGACCACTGCCAGATCAGAGCCGTCCTCAGAGGTGCTGTAAATCTAAGCAAGACTGCAAAGGGAACATTCTTCCCAGCCCTTGCAGCAGCATAGAGGCATTTATTCTTATTTTTCTTGCAGCAGATCAGATTACGTCCAGAAACACTGGCTGCTGTTACCTGGGTAAATGACCCATGGCTAAAGTCTGGTGGTAGCAACAACAAATGCAATGTGCGTTTAAAGAACACAGTCAAACAACAAGGATTAAGACTGGGCAATTACTTGATAGTTTCTATCTACTCAATTTACCCAATCATATAATGATTAAATCATTTTATTTTAATATATTGTTTTCATATTCTTATCTCTGTGACGATAAAGATGTATACCAGATTGCTACCACTTCTGGGGACAGAATCAGCTATCAAAACATCTAGGGACAGTCAAGTAACTGATCATGCAGAATTGGGCACATTAAACAAGAAAACATGGCTGACACAGGTTTATAAACCTATACGCCCTGAGTTTCTGTTACATCATAACATCTCAAGAGGCATTTCTCTACGGGTCCTTGAAAGAGATCAAGGACAACAGGTCAAAGACCTGGTTATGTTACAGTCAAGAAGCATAAATAACATTTTCTGTAGTAAGAGTACGAGCTTGAAAAAAATGGGAAGGAAAACATCCGCTCTCTTGTGAAAACTGAGAAGTAATTGGCAGGTTCAGTAGCTGGAACATGGCCTCTTCACCAGGGGTTGACCTGCAGGACACTAAGAAAAGTCTGTGAGGGCAAAATATCTGGGCTGTGTGTGTAGAGGGGGAGCGGGGGTGCCCATGTTTGTCTGGCTTTATTACAGATTTACAGTAACTCAATTTATTAAAGGCCAAGAGCTCCTTGACAAAGAACATCTGGTCTGTGGGACTTGAAGGGGGAGCTGGCGTCCTGCCCATGCTCCCTGCTGCAGGGGCCAATGCGCCAGCACCTTCCCTCAAGCTCGCCCTCCCACTCTCTGAGCTTCTTGAGAAAAGAGCCGCCTTGCTGTAGCAGCCCACACAGAGGGCCCTCAAAGCCCAGGAGGTCCGTTACAAGCCACCCCTCCTCCTCCAGGAACCCCGTATTGGGACCCTCTACCCCTTTCACTCTGGGGCCCCCCTTTCACGCTAGCGTCTTGACAGTTGACCAGCCTCAAAGCTGCAGCAGGCCTCTGCTTTAGCACACAGCATTGCAATCAAAGTTGGAGTCTGCACACACACCCACACACATTATCCTTCTCACACATTCACAAACACTCTCATATGCCACAGGGCCATATTTGAAATTTGAGTTTGCTGGTTTTCTTACATTTTTCTGTCTGTAGTCATGACCACATCTTTAAACTGTGTGTTGTAAATGATTCAATGGTTCTGTACAGTAGATGGCAACAGATTGTAGAAAAAGCCAAATCAGAAAAACTAAATAGACACACAATAAAAAAAGAGTAAAGTGAAACTAAGTCACATGTTCAATGGAACTTTTCCAACAGTTTCAAGTCTGTTTCTAATGTTAACTTTTTCTGGACTGTAGTAAATCACTATGAAAAAGTCAATCCATCAGTGGTGTGTCCATGTATATGCAGTGACAGGGGTCCATTGTCTCAGCAATAAAACTAAGATGCAATGTCCTTTGGGATATGTTTATTTTATGCACTATTACACAGAACTGCATCTGACTGGTTTTAATCACTGCCATGCTACCACGATATTAGGAGTAAACAGTCAATGCTGTGAATCCAGCCCAAGCTAATGCAGCCCCAGCTTCAGCATTGACAAATATTTTCATACCACAGTTGAGTAGGAAAGCTGTCCCATGTGCTGCTTCTTTTTTCAGTTAAATGTGCATAAACTAAGCAACAATAAGGTATTTCAGAAATGTGAACAAAGGAGCCTGAAAAATAAGTTTTCCCTGGCTACTATGTAGAGCCTGAAGAACACATTTTCCAGAGTCCCACATTAGTAAAACATTGTTATGCCATCAAGGAAACTAAAGAAAAAGCGTTAGTCATCTTGAGTTTTATCAAAAGGGTTAATTTCAATGGATGGACTTCATGGAGGAGAACCCCCAGAGATTCCCAGCGTTTGATCCCTGTGAGTCAGCAATGGAACCTGGGGGTCAAATCACATGCTGAATAGGCTTTTCGGAAGTCTGTCCTGGCTAGTGGCGGCCGGTCGTCCGACCCCGCTTGACCAGAAGACAAAGGCCCCCCCAAGCACACTATTAGGGGGGGAGGGGGGGGGGGGGGGGAATCTTTTCTCCTCCAATGGAAGGCCCAGTCCTGAATAGGGTCTGGCTGGCTGAATTGCGTTCCAAACTGATTTTGAGAGTGAGGACCCAATGGGGTCAGGGTTCAGCAGCATTTGACGTGGTCTGTGGGAAAAGGCGAGCACAGTGCCCGCACAACCTGCCGACTGCCCTCTCACCCACGGTGCCCCTTAACCTCCCAAAGGGACAGACCACCAGCCCAGGAATGACAGGATGAGAAAGGCTGTATGGGTGGGAAATGGAAAGAAAGCGGAGATGAAGGTGGGCGGGAGTGCTGGATATACAAAGATGTAAGAGAGATAAACCATCAAAGAAATGCAGAGTTTCTAAGTAGCTTCACATATTGTGCTGTGAGGGTCTCGCACACATTCTCTAGAGGGTAATCAATATGTGCTGCTTCAGTGCTTTCCCAGCCATCACCTCCCAAGGTGGGATGAATGAAGCACTGGGTAGGTGACTGTAAGATCTCTCCTGACATTGAGGGTCTGCAGTCCTTGTATGTGAAATCACTCATACATTACACATGCATGCAGAGGGTGATAGGTGCCAGGGAAATGTATGCTACAGTACCCCTGAAAGAGGGTCACCATTTAGGAAACAGTTAAACACATTAACAAGCAAAAACATCTGTGCAACTCTCTTTAGTAATGAAGTCTGACATGAGACCACCTTGTAAGTGTGCATAGAAATATAACTGTGTTTCTCTGCCAAATGTGTTGCCTCATCCTGTGACTCTTTCCGGTTTTCTAATGTGATAATTGGGGACAGTTGATAGCACTTTATGCTCACTATGAATACAAGAGAAAACCTTCCTGCTACTTTATTTCTTCAACAAAATGTAAACAGATATGATAACCACACAAAAGACAGGTGCTTTGTTCCGCTCGCGAAATGTAAAAAAGTCTTTCACTCGTCACTCACCACTGAGGGAGACATGCCTGTTAAGAAATAGAAAGTGTTTCTCAGAGATCAAACCAACTCATCATGCCAGCTTCAACAATCACTGTATTGTTAACTTCACATCGGCAAGAAATGCTGCTGATACCCATGGCATCACTTGCACAACCTTGAGGTTGTAGAAATTATTAAGAAACAAAAAACCTGACAGACAGAAGCAGCTTTCAAACATCTCTGTATTAAGTTACACTAAGTGATTAAATGACAAAATTGAGAGCGATACAAGATGGTAACACAAGATTTAAAGGCTGACAGCTTAATTGGAACAGTTTAATGTTCTGATAGAACATTTTGCCGTCAGAGCTTTGCCTTACCAGTGACGTTAAGAATCATCTTACTGCACCGGCTAGCAGAGACACCTCTTAAAGAACTATCATGCGCTACTTTACATGGAATGTCACACTTCAGGGCCCCATACAGTACACCTCATCAACTGAGAGGAGAGAACACAAACCAAATGTGGGAACAACGCTGCATATTTTGCAGGTAGTGTAACTTGTTTGGAAATATATCTGAGATAAAACCCTACTTTTAATATGTTATAGATGAAGAGTTTCATCCTCACAATGAACAGTCTAGAAATTACATACGAGTGTTTTTTTTTTTTTTTTTTAAATCAGTATTCAGCTCAAAATCACATGAAAGCTGTATATTTCACATTTCTGCCGGCTGATTCAGGGTGTAGATTTACCAACAAAATGGTTTGTTTGTGCACAGTCACATAACATGGTCCATAATTATAGCAAGCATGCGATAAGAAAATCAGTTAGTTGCTTCTGACGTCCCAGACAGGAAGTTAAAAATTACTCATAAAAGCGAACATCAAAAGAGTAACAGGCAGCAGAGTGGGAAGGGCACTCTTTCACTGTCACATTGGAGAGTGTGCCCTCATTTAAAAAGCTAACACCTTGTAAAGAAAAAAAGGAACAGTACTGATGTATTCTGGTTGTATGTAAACAGTAGGATGCTGTCATACATTATACACTCAGATGCTGAAAATCGCTTATTGAATTTAGAAGAGGAGTTCACAGCAAACAGAAATGAACCTGCACAATTGCTACCATACCAAGTTTAGCTTTCATTACTCTGTGATCAATACGTTTATATAATCTGTCTATAGATTCACTTTACACTTGGTAACAAATGAGGCACAGGGCTGAGCAAGGTCGCCCGCTCGTCATCCGTTTTTCCACTGTAGCCAACGACTCACAAGTCAGGGGCTGGGGAAGGGGAGTGAGGGGTGGGGAGGGTTGGTTGCTGACCGGCTTCAGTCTAGACGGCTCAATACGCAGTTGACTTTTTAAACCCGCTTGTCTGGAAAAAGAGCAGACGTGAGGTAAGAGGGGGAGAGCTGCAGCAAAGAGGTGGTGGTGCATTTTGACTGGGCTGGGTTCACGAGCAAGCAAAGAGAGAATGAGAGCGGAGAGGAGAGGGAAAAAAAAAAGGGAAAGAGAGGTGGAGAGAAACGAGAGTGAGTGAGGGACAGAAACAGACATCTAGGCACAGAGAGAGAGAGAGAGTGAGAGACGCTTTTGGAGAGAGGTATCAGAGTCGCTGACTGTGGCTCCATGGTCAAGGTCAGTGAGCTGCAGAGTAAAGAGTCACGCCACCTGACCCCCCCCTCCCTCTTTGCCTGTCTGCTGTCCTGCTGTTCATCCTCTGTCCTTCCCCTCACTACCTCCGTCAGCCTCATCTGCTCACTCAGCATACACTGGGAGACAATCTGATAACTGCAGAGACATTTTAGTTACACTGTCATTATACAATAGGTGTTTAACAATGTAGCCATTTTTGAAAAAGAGTTACATTAAAAAGAACAAACATCTGATGTATTCAATTTATCTCACACAGTAGTCCCTAAAAAATGACAAATTTATCAAAGTATTTTCTCTGCTGATGCTGTGTCAAAAAATCTGCACCAGAAATATTTATACAGCAGCTGGACTTCTAAAGTTTAGAGTCCATTCTTCATCATTTGGCATCCTCCAGAAAGTATTTAATGGGAAACGAGCAGAATTTGAAATGTCACTTTGAAATGCTGACTGCACTTAATTTGCCGTTTTCATTAGTCGCAATCTTTAGCTCTCTTGCTGATAAAAAATATTTGACACTGCACAATGATCTCATCTTAACAAGACTGGCAATGAGCCCTTTTGGAAGTCTTCTTAATTATTATTCTGCAGCGAGAAGAAAGATTGTATTGGCACACTTCTACTTTTGCAACCTTACTTAACTCTCTAAAAGCAAAACGCAAACCACTGACGGATACTGACATCTGCTCAATGGTTTGACAGGGCTGCAGAAAAAAACTGTTACGGATTGTCTGGTGGGTGTCAATGCTTACTTGTGATGATTAAATCTAGATGGACAGACTTAGAGAGGTTAGAGCTCACAGTCTGCCCTTATGATGATTAAGCACTGACCGGAGCTTATTCCGCTGATGAGGTATGTGGAAAAACAAAGGGCAAGCCAACGCATCAGTGACATGCTGTGTGTAGTGTTAGGCATAGCATCACTATTGTCGTGAGCATCGGCTTTCATAAAAAAAACGAGAGAATTAAAAAAAAAAAAAAAAAAAGACAAGACAGGGAGGACAGAACACACCCATCAGGATGCATCGTGACTCTTGTTCATAAAGACAATCAACAAATATCTTACATTAAATCATAGACTGTAGCACCCCTCACTCATCACATTATTAGCACTTTTCTTTCTAAAAGCCTCGTTGGCGTCACTTCATGGGCAGCTGTCAGAGTTGTGTGAAAACAACAATTTCTGCGAGAGACTGACATACAGTATATTAGCCTTTACGAGATTGGGATGTTCTCATTGTTCACACTGTGTCATTCGGTTTATGATTCTACTTAGTAGCACCTGTGCCATCTTCTGCAAATGTTAACCGGACATGACTAAATATTAGAAAATGATTAAGACATAATCCCATGAACTAATATTTTTTCTAAAAGTTTTTTTTTGAGTTGGCAGTTATTGTTAAAGCGTTTGGAGATGTTTTTTCTGATGCAGTTTTTATATCATATCATTTTATATATCTGAGCATGACTGGATATGTTTTGTTCATTTTATCTTACTGTATTTCCTCTGCTGATATATTGTCTCAATACTCAGTCAATTGTGAACTTAATGAGATCACCTCATCAAATAAAAGTCATAATAAAAATCGTCTTGTTCTCTCAGACAATCTTCCTCGTTGAGTAACTGATTTCAAAGACAAAATTAAAGGTCAAATATAGAGAAATTATCAGAAAAAAAAAGACTTCTAAAAGCCAAGTGAAATCTAACTTTCTCTTATGTGAATGATTTTTCTCTTTCATCCTGCTGATTATTCTAAATGAGCTGGCAATAACAAAACAGTTCCACTCAGTAATGACGCAAGTGCAAAGTATTGTAAGGGTGATCTTGACAAGTTAGTTGGAGCCATTTGGGAGTGATGATGCTCACACTTTGTTGTTTCCTTCTTAAGGTTCATTCATTGGCCTCTTACCTGTGCCTCATCTTCATCACAGCCAATCAGCAGCCTCTGGGGAATTTAGAGCCACCAGCGTCACAAGCCAAAATGACACACACACCATGTGCCAGACGTTTGACGAAAGTTTCAGACACTATGTGCCACATGAGTCAGTGAGCACAGCCACCACCCAATGTGTGCCAAGACCTGCAAGTTCACCATGTGCAAAATGTGACAGAGGACAGTGGTTGACTAGCCACTTCCGGCTCCGACTTTTCCCAACATAGTTTGATCAAAAGAAATACATTTTTATGTCCTGAAAATTTAAACGACGGCAACGAACGCTGAATTTAGAATTACAATATTATCCAAAACCTTGCACAGCTGAACCCAGCAGTATGAGCACAATGTTATTCTGAGTAGATTAAAAAAACATTGTGTGGACTGTTTTTTAATAGTCAGCAGGTCTTGTGAGCTTCATAAATGTCTGAAAAGGTTTAGAAATTCCTACAATTCCACGGTTATCAATGATATATACTGCCTGTCTTTGGGGTAATACTCAACATGAATCATCTTTTATGCCTCAATTCAAACAAATTCTCTGTTTTCCTTATAACTACCAGATGCCACGACAACAATAATTAGGAACCCTTTCGCATTTGGATCACAGAAATGTTGAAGAAGTGAAGAAGACGAGCAAGATTCAGAATGTGCTCTGCTCCACAAGCTGTGCAACAACGCATTACTTGTGTGACAGTGTAACAATATGAGTGCTACATGAATATAACGGCTAAGAACAAGAGGTCTTTTGGTTTAGCTCTTAAGTTACATTTGAAAAAGTCACATTTGATTTTGTCCATACAATTCCAATAACATTCGTTTTTCTTTTAAGTGCATGTAGTACTCTCTGTATGAGTGGAGGAGTTATCAATCTACAGGAACATCAGGCATAACAGTTACTGACAGCAACAGCAACTTTTTGAGATTTCTTGCAATTGCATGTGTTGTATTGTCTTTTAAGTATAAATCTGACGTACAAGTAATTTCACTTTTTTCTAGCGATGCACGATATATATCGGTTCAGATAATTTATCGACCGACATTAGGAATATTTTATAATTTCTTATTTTTTTCGAATAATGACATTTTAAAAGATAAAAATCAACTGATACTAATGGCGTTCATTTACTTATTAATAAGTAAAGGCATTATGCAACTCACCATTTAACACAGAAGAAGAAAAACAAGGAGCACAGGTGCAGCAAGAGTTTACATGGCGTCAACAGTGTGGTTGGTTTGCACCGTTTCAGAGCAGAACAGCATGACTGCAATTTGCAAAACTTATGCTACAAGGATTCAGATGGGAGAACAAAAGTCTTCATGTTTTACTTTTTTCCAGTTCTACCACTAGCGGATACATTATAAACTTAACCAAAGGCATATAAAATGATCAATGTCTTTAGGACAGCGCAAAGAGCATTGAACAGAAACAATACGTTTGTTATCAAAGTCCTTAAGCTAGCACACCAGCTGCATGTACGCAAAGCCATGTGAGTGTTTTTTTAGAGCGTTGGGGCGAGGGGGAGATGTGACGTGTGTGAGCTTCCACACACACACAGAGAGAAAGAGTCGACAGAGAGATCAAGTAACATGTATCAATTTGAATACAGAGGGAGAGTCACTTTTCAGTTCAGAAACAATCAAACTATCAATCCATGGATAATTCCACTGGGAACACAAACTGTCAATAACTGTCAGAACTATGCTGGCAAGCTCAAAATCTTTATCACAGATATGGTTTAAACAAATATAATGAATTTTTTTTTGCTGCCGCGATTGGTGCATTGTTTCAGGACCAGGCGCTGTCCACTGTCTGCAGTGCTGCAGCACACTGTTCCATGGCAATGAATCTTTGTGTCTTTCACTGATTGTCACAACATTGAAAATAACAAATAAATAAAATACAAAATAATCTTGCGGGCCAGATACTGTTTGCGAGGTGAGACCTCAAATTCGATGTTTCCTTGTTTCACAGGGAACTTTTCGGTGTAGATTTTACAAATTGCAACGTCTAAATTGGCTGGTTATCCTTTTTCATTTGGCTGAAGCTGAAATGTTCCCAAAGGGGCAGAGTTCCATTTGGTTTGGGTACAGGTGCAGCTGCCATTGTTCCCTGTCTGAACATGAGTTGGGGTGACATCACGTGCAGTTGTGACAGCCCTTACTCTAAGTATTATTGTTGCTTATATCTATTTGCACTGAGGAAAGGTCTTGTATGCACTGTATTTTCTGTGGTGTTTTTATTTAATTAAAAGATCTTGACACTTCCAACCCGGCTGCATTTGTGGTGAAGTGTCTCCGCAGGAGGTGTGAGCGGTTTGGTGTGCATGTCAAGTAAACAATATCAGCCCATCAGCACCCATGCATCACTTCAAAAGGCCTCAATTACAGGAGATTATTACACATAAATATTTCCGTTAAACATGCCATTGTCCGGATGTATACAGCTTTCAGAAGTAATTGTGAGAGGTGAAACGCCATCCTCTCCATTGTCAATGACTGGCAGTGTATTTTCACAGATAAAACACCGGTTCTATCTTTCCGCAGGATAGGATTACCCAAGAAAAGAGATCACTATTTTATAAATTTGGCAAACACAAAGCGCCTTTTCAACAACAGCCAACTAAGAGTAATTTAAATGGAGATGAATGGAAGGTAAAAGCTTTAACACCTTGCTCCATAGATTGGAAAATAAAAGATTTCCTATAATAAAAGCGAAGGATAAGTATCCTGTTTGTGTGTTTGCAGTCTTTCAAGGCAGAGCTGCCACAGCCTTCATCTGGAAGCTGTGACACAGCTGCCTGTCAGCTACCTAGAATCATTTATTTACTTCCAGTAACAGCCTGAATCTGGAAACACAAGCACCGAGTTCTGAGAGGAAATCAGCACTGAGAACTGGCCATGCTGCAGGGAGCACGCACAAGGCTAAATCCATGGAAGCTAACCCACATCGGGTTCGTCTGGTCATATGAACAGGGACCTTTAACATTTCACCATGTAAGCCAGCTTAGTCATATCTCTGGACATTTAGTACATTTCCTAGCAATCCCTTTTTAAATGAGAGGGCCAGTGAGAAGATGTCAGGACTTGCACTGCACTCCATGTGCAAAGAGAACGCATACAGGGATACAGAATCACATCTCAAGTAAACCACTTTTGTAATTAGCTGTTACATAAAAATAACCGATTTTTTATTCAAATTTTAATTTTTTTTAAATGTTTAAATGCCTACTTCCAAAATTGCGTTTGCTCTGCTAACAAACACCAAAAACCAGCCATACTATCAGCCCACAGCTCCTTCATGGTATAATACAACATGGCACACCGGGGGAAATGCTTCTAATCTGTGCTCACGTATCCACAGTGATAAAAAAAAAACAGATGAATAGGTGGTTCTGCAAATTTGCAACCACCCACTTTGAGACTGGAAAGAATAACAATGTGTGTGGGAAACGAGACAGATTTTCTTTAATTTTTGCACTTAGCAGCAGGACAAAATTCACATTGGGCATGACAAAACATGTGCTACCAAAACAAAAAAAATCTTCTTAAGGATTTGAATTCTGCTGTCGATTTGCACAGCAATGGTTTGCTTTTGAATAATTATTAAACAACAAAGCAGACTCAACCATCTTAGTATTTGGACATCCTCAGAAAGTATGCATTGTACTTCCATGTACAGTAAGTGTAATCCAATATAACTGGAGTAAGAGGGATGTAGCGTTATGGCTTTGCAAAACAATCCCATTGTTTGGCTTCAGCTCATACAGTAAGTATTAAAGTATACAAGCTTGATTTATTTGCAGTGCATTTGTGATCAGCAAACTAGCAATTATTTTCATTTCATTACTTTCATTGCTTTGTTTGATGAGAGTGGAACAGTTTTTTGGCTTGTTGGAGCACAACTGTTGATGGCTAAATATGTTGATCAAACACAAGTTGAAATGTAGTTACAATGGACTTCAGCAACCTTTTTTTGTCTGCGTTAGGAGACCTTTGCATATAAGAGTAGGACTGAGGTTCAGGTGTAGACCCCCAGGCTCAACTAATCCTACTTGAAGTGCCCGTCCCATTAGACCATGTAATCAGGAATGTGCGGCAAAGCAGGTGTGTTAATAATGCTTATTAAACAAACAGCGTTTACTGCTGTCTGCTTTGGATACCTGATGATGGTGATGTCATGACAGACGTGAAATGGGAGGGAGGGAGGAGGAGGTAAGGTTAGTGAGGAGTATTTTCACAGACTGGCGAGTCCAGACAGAGAGACAGAGCGAAAATAGCTTAAGGGGCAAACAAGGTAACCTTTTTCAAAAGACGCTTCAGGGGGTGTCTGCCAAGTCCCACACAATGCTGTCTGCAGTCAATGTCTGTGTTGCAGTTGTATTGCAGTGCAGAACAAAACGTCCTAAAACGTCTGGGTGCATCCTCTTACTGCAGATCAAATCTACTGAAACAGTCCAAAGCTGCTCAGCTGAATGCCAAAAATGCCTCTCAGCCTGATGTGTTACTTAATATGTTCCTAGCAAACACAGTTTTTTCCCCAAAGATTGTAACCTCGTGAAAACCCTTACATGTGGAATTACCTGTGAATCCACATTGTCCTTAAAATGACACCAACGTGAGGTTTCTGTTCTTTATCCAACTAACTGTATCTCACCTCTTTTTTATCTTTCAGTACAGAACACATCACAGCAAAAATCAGAAGACTAACTAATAATGTTAGTTATGCATGCCATAATCATGACTTCAAAACATTCAGAACAGCACAAAGCATTACCTAGCTTCTTTAATATCACCTTATAATAGTCATTACACTGAGGTGTAATACACATGCAGAGGATTTTTGGGCAGAAGCAACATACCATTATCAATCATTTGGCTGAGTTTTGGAATCTAATGCACCTTTAAGCTATTACTAAGGGGAAGATATCAAAGTAGGTCATGGATCTTTTCCAACTTTCTCATTACAGCTGATTACTCACAGCGAACTTGCTTCTACCTCTGCTACTTTATGTTTTACCATTACTATAATGTCTGTTTTTTTATAATGTACAGTATTTTGGGCCCATTTAACAACGTTTAATGATACACTTCAAGGACAGATCAAAGAAACTTCAGTCATCGTCAATAAAGCCCTGCATACCATGAGCTCATAATACACATATAGAGGAATGCCAACACTACACTCCCTGTTGGTGCCCTAGACTAAGCCGAGCACATAAACATGATTCACTGAGGTCATGGACATGTCTTACATTCATGACATCATAACCAAAGAAAAAGCCATGAACAAAGCTGGTAAGGGGCTATAACCAGAACTCCTACATGGTAACTGTCAAGAATAAGCCCCAGACGATACCACTGCCTAATTTACTTGAAAGATGAGCATGGGCAACTCCATGACTCACAGGAGACCACCTCTTGTTTGCAACGTGGGCGGGGGTGGGGGTGGGGGGTGTTGTGCTGGGAGCTAATGTTGTATGACAAGTCTGGACACACCCATGCCAGCCGGGACATCCCCATCAAGGGGCCACTTGGTTCTAAAAGTGGAGATAGATGGAGCATGTGGATCAAATGACCAGTTGTTTACAAGGTGTTTGGCCAATAACAGATAAGAAGTCAAGGGGCAGGAGAGCAGATGACGCTCGGTTTGACACTAAGATCAGAGGCAGTAAAACACAAGATAATACAACAGAAATGAAGGAGAGGAAAGCCCAAGTTTTCTAAGATGTCTGAGACGTACAATTAAGAAGTTTAGCTTTTGGGTTGATGAAGTCACAGAAAGCTCCAAAGGCAATCCAAGAAAACTGAATGAATACCTCAAAAAGTAACCTCTGATTAATACAATTACAGAAAACAAGCTACGGGTCATACACTTGTTGCAGAAAAGAAGTGGGTCCAAAAAACAAATGAAAACAAAACAAAAAAAAAAGGCCAAAAAATGACTGAAGGGAATAATGTGTGGAAACAGGAGCGGTGGGTTTAAGTGCTACAAAGTGACTGGTCGTGCCCTTTCTTTGTCTCCAAAGGCCAGAGTGCATCCTCTATGAGTCCCCTGACGTGCTCAGGCCTCATTCATGGGTAATGTACCAGACAGAGCAGATTACTCCCCTTTCTTCTCCTCTCCACTCAGCCAAGGTAGCCCTCCATGACCATACCTTTTCACCCACTTTCTCTGTTGTCATGTTTGTCAAGCTAACAGGGACTATGGAGATGATAATCTGGAAATGTAGAATCAAGAAAAAGATTTAATACTAAATAGGTGTTTATTTAAACAAGAGTCTAATAATTGTGAAGAACATCAGCCCTTAACATTTTAATATTAGTGACAAAAGGGCCATTCAACAAGAAGGTCCAAGACCCTAAGTTTTTAAAGAAAAATAACTGGACTTGACTGGTCAGTGAGTACAATCTGTTTCTCTTGTTTTAAATGTCTTCATTATGTTGTTTCGAGCGCATGTTTCAGCACCAGTGGTTTTATTTTTAAGTGATGGTATCAACCAAATCTCTAAAATGAGAGATTCTATCAGTGACTCAGTGACTCGGACTTTTCTTAAGTCCTTCAAGAGCAATCTTAAGATTTTCACATTGGTTCTGCACTCTGAGCATTGCTAGGACACTGTGCAGTGTTTACACTCACTCATCCGTCTCACACACAACGGTGATGGAGGAGTGTTTGGCAATGAGGCATTAAGGTCTCATCCATGGCCTATTTGTCTCAAATGAGCAGTGGCTACTCAATTGCATATAGCTGAAAAAATATTTTCATTTTTGTTTCTTGAACTCACTTGAGTCAGAAATACAGAGGGACACCGAGTTGAAAAGCATCTTTATAAAAACAAAATAAGGTATAAAGAAAGTCACATAATACTAGTTACTAGCCTCGACTGACAAAGTGCTTAAAGATTATATAAAACGATACAATAAATAAGAGCCCAAAAAAACTTTGCTCAACTGATTCAAACGAAGCATCAACCATGGTGTTCTCATGAAATATAAAACATATGATTGTATTGTTCCTGTGATTTATATACTGTATCTGTTAGTTAATCTGACCAGTCTATTCTTTCAGGATTCATTCACTTGAGGGTAGAGTGTTGTCATCCAGTAACAACTAGTGTAAGTGACTGTTGCGTCCACAGTGCAAAAAGTTTGTCCACATCACTACACAGACGATCCCTTCTCAGGACCCTTCACCACTGACTTAGACACTGGCACAGTCACAAACTGTGAAAGAAAGAGAGGGAAGAGCTGGCATACGAGTGGTCCACAGGTTTGGCACCCAGTGGGCCTGGCAGAAACACAGCTGAAGATGGCTGAGTGCATTCCCAGCACTGGCAAAACAACTGGAACTGTTGTTTGGGTTCAGAGGAGCTGGCCCTCAGAAAGGACATAGCGGCAGGGAGGTGGAGGGATGGGCAGGCCAGACGGGGACAGGCGAGGACACTGAAGAAGGGTGGTAGGGTTGCATGGCTCACACCACCCACATCAGTTCCAACAAACAACATTGAACACTTCCCAGAGGGGAACGTCTTTGGAGAAAAAGAGGAAGACACAACCTGAAATACAAAAGACGTTCTACTGTATGTGAGGTTTTTAATTTGCACTTCAGCTGAGAAAGAAAGAAGTATGACTACGATTACAATATATGTCCTGACCTGTTGCTTTCTGCAGGAAATTATACTGCAAAGCTTCCATACACAGCTTTCCATCAGCTTTTTCATTTCCTGAATGGAAGTGCCTGCCAAGCTTGTTTGGTAAATCAGTTAAATACAACTGTGTGGAAATCATCAATTTGACCTATCATCTGTTATGGCAACAGGGCTGTAATGTTGTTCCTTCTTCTTTTGACTCTCCTTTCATGCCCTTTGGGATGGAAACACAGATCATAGGCAGCTGAGGTGAGTGTCTCATGTGGCTCAGAGAGCCCAGGGGACTTATCTATCAGTCAGTGTGATTAAGTGTAATTAAACTGTGCCGGACAGTGAAACTGCACAATGCAGCGTGCACTACAAACCGCAATGGTTATGCTTTGAGATGTGTGTGTGGGGGATGTTTTAGGAGAGGGAGATTGAGGCTGGCTGCAGAGGTTGGCGTTAACCATCCCCTGTCAGATGCTCAGACACTCTCCATTACAGATATATTGGTAAAATACTAGAAAAACTGAACTTAATATTTCAGACAGCAACTTAGAGTTTCTTCAGATAAACAACCTTGAAGCTTAAAGATTGACAGAAAGAAAAATGAATTGAGAAACATTGCCTTGTTTGAGATTTCCATTTTGTAACAACAATCATTACTACTTTTTCTCACAATAGTTAGGGTGGTCATTTTTCTTTACTGTATCATGTCTAAAGTTCCATCAAATGCCTCAGTTATTCTGCTTAACACCACATTTCTTCACTTTCACCCTTCACTTTTTCTCCATGGTCTACATGAAAACAGAAACGTGGTCAAGGTGTGGACAGCATGTATACAACACGCCACAAGAATAATGTGCGTAAACACACATGGCTTGGTTGAATTAATGATCACACAAATAGGATATTTAGATAATGATTACGTTTTAGTCACAAGGGTGTGTGGGGTCCATGTGTACA
Organism: Labrus bergylta; assembly: GCF_963930695.1. Lineage (NCBI taxonomy): Eukaryota > Metazoa > Chordata > Actinopteri > Labriformes > Labridae > Labrus > Labrus bergylta. Next base: position 22,094,449 of record NC_089196.1, on the reverse strand, counting down.
GGCCCGATCAAAACAAAAAACACATGGAGGAAGACCACAGTGAAAGGCTATCTAAATACAGGCACAATGTTTTTTTAACCAAAAACGACATGGAACCACATACTAACCCTATTCAACAACTGGAAATGATGTAAGAACCACTTACTGGTGTACAAACTCTCTAAATAGGAGGTAATAGTACTGTTCAGTAACCCTTTTAGCATGATACGTTATCGTGCTTAAAGAATGTTTGAGATAACGTTGAGGCTTTAATCATACCCCGACAGGCTTGTGGTGCTCAGGGCACCTGGCTTTCAGATCCTGGCCGTCACATCTCCTTTTTTGGTAGACGTGGTGGCTTTTATGTGCCATAGTGTGTGTATGTGCAAACAGGAGGTCCATGGCTACAGCTTTGGCTGAGCCATGCAGACGGAAGAATGCTGTTGTTATCCAAACTCACAAAGAGACCGTCTTATGAGGTGGAAACATTCTGCACCAATTTCATGTAGTCTAATTTATTGCTACTGTACTATATTCATATTTTTGTTCATTTAAAAAAAAATGCATTCCACACATATCATTACTGCAAAATTAAAAAATTGATCGAATATTGCATATTTTTCTCATAAGGTGCAGACAAAATACAAACCCAATCTTACTGACACATGTCCCTGCAGTGTGCCACATTCAAAGCAGACAGAGGTGCGCACAACTTTATAAATCCCAATCGTACAGGTGTGCAAATATGCACATAACACACAAGTCTTAACATCTCCGCACCCAACCTCACAAACACACTCTTCTTCCTTTGGCAGCTACCACAGGTAAAGCCATATACCGTTACATAGAAGACAATCCTTTTCAATGCAGATGAGCACCTCCCACACAACTGCCTCACTCCCCACCTTCCACTTGGCAAAGCATACCGATTTCCACCTGGATGGTCTTCAACTATGTGCCAAGAGGATATCACGGCAGCTCTATATCCTCTGTGTGACAGTGTAATTCCCTTTGCCCTGCAGCCATGTCTGCGAAACTCAGACAGTTTACATGTTCATGTAGCTACATTGCACTGAGGAAGAGTGACTTGCCAAGTATTCTGTGCATTCATTTGACTTCTGGCGCACACACTTCAATCTCTCAAACTTGAGCTGTCACAGGCGTAACAAAGTAAAAATGGAGATGAATTTGATCTTTCTTTCCATTTAGTGAATAGAAAAGAAAAAAGATCTTGACTGGTTGACTCTTCTGCTTTGTTACATTTTAACATTACAACAGTACCACTGAGTGGAAGTAGTATACTTCAGTGTTGAGAAGCAGTAATGACTGTAATATGCGGATGGAAACAGGGATGTGTCATGTTTAAGTCATAAAAACCAAGGCATGTAATAAGAATTCCACTACAATTAGGTAAAATTGTACTTCGTACATGATTACATTACAAAGGAAAGTAGTTAAATACATTTCAATCACTTAGACTCAACATTTAATTAAATCTTTTAAAACCCAATGCAAATGTCAGATCCCTGACAGCTGAGGTTTCTTAAATCTGAGATGAAATGCTACATGTTTTTAATCACATCCAGTAGAGTACACTGAACCACACCATCATTATGTCAGATTATAAACCCTCTGGCTAAATGTCACAGTATTACAACAACTCAGAGTATGATACCACCTACATTGCAGACTTTGTTAAATGAATGAACAAGATAATCTAAATACATTTTTTTAGGAGTGGAAGTCTACATTTTTCATTGACAGGGAAGAGCTCAAGACATTCAGGAATACATTTTAAACTCCTACAACACAAGTAGCACCATAAGATCCATTATTCCACATTAGTAATCCCATTACAGTAGAGCAACTGGCTATTTGGGTTCTGGGCAACCCCCTAAAGTCAAGACAATATTTGTACAGATTTAATAAGAAATAAAAAAGTGAATTGATATGTATGGGATTCTGGCTCTGTAAAAAAATTGCTTATCAGTTGGTTGAACAAGAGTTCAGCTCACTTCTGTTTCTAAACAACAGGATGAGTCAGGAAACTACTGAACTTGCATTGAAGGGATGTGCAATGTACTGTGTAATTAAATGTTTTAAAGTGATCAGAGGATATAAAATCACTTCTATATAGTTCATTAAATTACTGTTCTATAACTAGTCTATAATTGTACTATTTTGGGATGACTTGATGTGTGGATTCACATGTGCACTTTGGATCAAACAGCTGTGTTTCTGGGTCTAAATGATTAAATTACACATTTTAATTTCCATTTGAAGGCCAATCAAATGTATTTGGTCAGACTAGATTTATTAATTTTTTGGGCCATTTTTGGGTGAGAGACATGAACTGTTGGGAGGAGAGAGTGGGGGATAACATGCAGCATAGAGCTGAGGTGGGATTCTAACTAATAGCCACTGTGATGAGGAATACGGCCTCTGTACATGGGCTCGTGACATAATGCTTGGCTATCAGACGCCCCAGACTATTCTTATTCTCGAGTAGAGATAACCTGCATAAATCCTTGTCTGCTATGTAAACCCTTTAAAGGGATACTTCACCCATTTGCATTAAGCTTTGTATCATTAGAAACCTGATAGTATTTTTGAATGGTCGTGCATCCCGCCCTCATTTTCCCCTGAGATGGGAAATCTTTGTATTTCTGAGTCTGAAAAGGAGCTTCCAGTGACGCAAAATGACGTCCTGCCTGTCGGCGGTGAGGACGAGGAGCTGGGGCGGACTGGTAGTGTCAGTGCTCTCACTGTTTGCTCATAAAAACAGACATAGAGTCTGTTTTCTGCCAGGAATTTCCAAGATCAATTCTGGAAGAAATCTCTGAATCAGTTGAGGAAATGGGCAAATGTGTTGAAGTAAATATGTCTGTAAATGTTTTTATTACTATATTTCTACTGCTATATTGTATATTTTGGAGAAACTGTAACGATCAAATTTCCCTCTGGGATTAATAAAGTATTTCTGATTCTGAACTAGAGGACTTTAGTGTGTGTGCTGTGCATTCTGGGATTTGGTGTCTTTCATCCACATGAGCCAAAAAGACACTTTCTGCCTTTTCTCGGCCAAGAAGGCACCAACTTCAAAATGTATTTCACATTTCTACTACATATATGACCCAATGTCAATACAGATTCATGTTTCAACGGGTGAAGTATCCCTTTAAGAGCTTCCTAGATGGTATGAAAATTGACTGAAGGTGTTTTCAAGTGGGACATTGCATTTTGAAGAATGAGTTCAGAAGACTTACAAACAGCTGAGGGAACAAACAGAGGCATATGTTCATTGTTGCCTTTAAAGGCTTCCCCAACGCAGACAACTGACACCAAACACCCCGCGCCCTCCACCCTAAGCTAAGGCTATCAGACAACTAAAGCTGCAAAAGTAAAATGACCTGGTGACTGTTAAAGCCCTCGGGAGAGTTTATGTGCTCATCTGTCAAGCCTGAGATTGGATTAAATATACTCCACTGTTTTCACAGTTTAAGACGGACTACAGATGCACACAACTCAGAGAGACTAAGAGAGTTTTGAAATTATAGAATTTATCTTTTGGCAGTCAAGATAATAGATGTCCACACATATTTTTATGAATAGATGTTCCAAAAATAAGCTAGTGTAACAATAACTACAGTTTTTGAGAAAATTTATTTGGAATCTGCATCAATCAGACTGTGTCTGTATTTCATATTCAATGTTTTATGTAAAGGGATTTGTTGAATTTAATAGTTTCAAGCACAGAATCTTATTATGTAATTCTAATCTCCAGACACTGAGGTCTGGGAAGACCCAGTGAATGGATCCTCCCATTCATGTCCCCTCTCCTCTTCACACACAGACTAGCCAGAGCGCTGTGGTCCTGCCCTCCTGGCCTGCAGGTCAGTGGATGCACTGATTACCCACAAGTCTCTGACACAAGACAAATCTGAATGCTTTCATCTGTGTCGGTGGGTCGCCTCTCAAAGCCTTGTTACAGGATTGGCTCTTGCCAATTAGCACAATTAGCTTTTGGCAAGCTGCCGGGAGCGTCACATGGTACCAGCTTTGCACTGATGGTACCTGACAAGCCCACAGATCAGTCATGTCTGCCATCACAGGGGGCAAGGTGGTTGTGGGATGGAATGGGAAAACAAAGATGTAACCTCGATGCAACACTAGATGTTACCAATAGTAAATCCCAAAGACCTATTTGAAACTAACTGGAGTGTGAAACAGATATATTAGCAGGTGGTCAAATTGATCAGTTTTGATCAAAGTATATCAGAAGAACACTTTGAATATCGTTGATCTTGTAATGAACCTGTTAATTTATTTATCTTGCATTTAATACAGTTGTTTTATATTATATTAGAATATTCAAAGTATGTTTTTAAGAGCACACTCACACTAGGCCTAGTCGCCTCTTACTCTCTCACATTACTCCTGGACCAACCAAACCTGAGCACAGTCACCTCTTGTACATATACCATCACGTCGTAAATGATGACACACGCTTGGCTTTACGTCATCATTTAGTAGATGTTTCGTTCACATGAAGTATGGTCACAGAATCAGCACAATGGCACACAACACAGAGGACATGACCGCAACTTTTATGACTTTGTTGTCACGTTGCCTTCCCTGTGTTTGTACTCTTGCCTGATCAACCATATTTTGCCAAAGCCCAACTCCTCCAAATGTGTACTGTCCTTGAGCGCAGTATGGAGCACTGACACCAGTCAGAACTTTGGGGGTCAAATGTGCTTGGGCCTGGTTCAGATTGTCTAGTGTGAGAGCACCATAAGAGAGTGAGAAAGAGTTTGTTTGTGAGGCCTTGTTTCCCTGATCTTTTATCCGGAATGCTCTGTTGAGGGGCTCCCTCATCAATGTCTTTTGAAGAGATGAAAAACACTGACAAATAAAGTGGCTTTATGGGGGGAAATCCAACTCAAGCCAGGGTTCCCTGCCTTTCCCAAAAAAAAGAAGAAAAAAAAAGTCCATGGGTACAGTATAGGAGGATAACATCTGGAGGTGGTTGTGCTACAGTATGAAGGAATGCAGACGCTAAAACACAGAGGCTTTGGATGGAGTGCAGAGCATCACTACGTGAGTGTGTTGACTGTGTGTGAGTACAGTATGCAATGAAAAACAAAACACGAACAGTGCTATACTATAGGAGGCCAAAGCATTCAGACTATTTAAGCGGCGACACAGTTAAGATAGACAACACAATGTTATTTAGATGACGGACTCATAAACAGGTCCTGTATCAGCTGAAGACGACCCTGGTGACCTATTAACCACTGCTGACACAACATTAGGGTAACACTAGAAAATATTGGGAAGATTAAATACACATCGTCTTGAAATGTGCTGCAAAATCCACAGTTATCAATGTCTCCAATCTCCTACACAAAACACAAAAATGTCCTTGATTATATTGAATCCTCAGAAATGATGTAACACTTTCTTTAACAACATCAAAGGATAGAGATTATGTACAAAAACAAAGGCAAATCCCATTGCCCCGATACAATTGGTGTGATGATTTAAAAAACAAAGCCCCAGAAGATGGGCATAGAGATAAACAGGAGGGGAGGTCTGGGGCTCTGACATTCTTATAAGCAGCTTTGAGTTTCATTGGCCCTATTGCTGCTCCTCATTCTCGTCAAAGCCTGGTTATACTGACAGTCTTAGGTAACACTGCTTCAGATCAGTATCTCTCCCCAAAACAAGAAGCCAGGAAGTGTCTGTCATTATCACAATTCACGCAGCACTGTGGTTTTCCTCTTCACATCAAATCCATTCTTTATGGTTTCCTTCCCAGGGATTTTGCGTAAGTTACTTTTCTAAACCCTTCCAGCTGAGGACAGTAAAGAAGAGGGAGATCACAGCACTTGTGTGTGTGTGTGTGTGTGTGTGTGTGTGTGTATCTATGTTTGTGTAGTTAGAGTGCAGCTGCATTCCTGAGGGTGAGCAGTGAATTGACCGCATAACACTGCCGTGTGTGTGGCAGTGTGACACAAGAAAGGGAGATTATGGCAGAAAGGTTTGTTGTTGTAAAAGCTAACAGTTTGATTTCCTTGGGTAAGCGCAAAAATGAGCACATCCGCACAGCTGCTCGTGGATGGACGTGTTTGAGCGACGCACCTTGTCTGACAACACTTGAGCACATCTGCAGTCCTGAGGAGGAGACAAGTTAAAAGAGCTACTTAATTATCTGGCCTGAATACCAAAGACACACAAATGAAAACATTCCCATCCCTTCTCCTATTTACTCTACCCGTCATGGTGTTTTTTTTCTCCTCACAAAACAGTTAGATGTTTGCAATCCACATGAAAGCCTCCATATTAAGAGTGTACCTAAACATCTTATCATCAGCCGTTAATTGGACTTATGAGAAACAGTTACCAAGAAAAAAAGGGACATCAATAAACTATTGCAAAACTTTGATTTATGAGAGCAAAACAAAAATCAAGGAAAGGAGGCTGAAAATTCCAGCTCTGCTCAGAAGTCCCACACATAATTTGTTTCAAAACAACTTGGTGTGAGTTATTCCCTGTAATTAAATCAAACAGACCACCTGAATCAGTCAGTTGCTTCAACCCTTGGGTGTTTTGGATGTTAATCTGCTAAAGTGATCTTAAACTACAGAGACTGCTTGGGAAATAAGTCACACAGTGACTTCATCCAACGTGTGGTAGAGGACAGAACATGTTCAAAATACTTTGCAGTAATTGCACTTGATCCCCACTACTGGATATCCCTTTGCTGAGCTACAACAATGTCGTATTTGACTCACGTTTTGAAAAGATCCCTGTTAACTAAAAATCCCCCCTAAAAATTCAGGAATTCAGGATGATGAATAGATATCATTTCTGACTTAAGTCATCTCTGAGCTAGTTTTCATTGACACAATTAGTACAACTGTCAAAGAAACATTTTGGATAATCCATAGTGATTTATTGGTTAATATGTGCTTTGAGGCACAATATGACGACAAGAAACGAAGAACTACTGTAACGTTCAACATTAACCATTGGCAATGAGCAATCTCTTGACAACATGCCAATGGTAAGCGTACAGAGCAGCTCAGTTGTGGTGTAGATGTATGTGAAAGGGTGCAGTCTGGTCGTCTTGTCACAACATTCAGTGTGAGCCCTGAAGACGGAGACTGTGTTATCCGCTTATTTTCATGGAGAGAAGTGCCAAAGAGAACTGAGACCAAAAACACTGAAGGAAAGGTAGCCTCAAAGCTTCTTTAGGGATAGAAGCAGACATTTGCATGATGGAAGAACATCTTCAGTGAGTTGGGTTAGGAAATAAAATCACTTTAATGTCAGCTACACATCACTGCCAATTAAGTGTTTTTTATTCAGTGTAATGTAAGTGGCAACCTCCAGTGTTGAAAAATGAAGCCGATGCAGAGTGTCTGCTTGAGGCTGGCCCCAGGAGCCCGGAAGTCACATACACAACAATTTTTTTTAAAAATCCAGTTTTTACAACAGAAAATAACATGTCTACAGCCTGGTACAAAAAACGATAAAGGTCCAACTAGTTGTGGGATGATTTTTTTTTTTTTATAACCCATCCCTATAAATTTGATGAATGATGCGTGTTGTTCATAGTTAGTCGCGTAGCTGACCTGATTGACAACTGGGCGTGATGTTACGGTTTGACAAGAGGCTTAAAACTCGCCTCAGCTCCAGTCCTCCTGTCGTTAGAGCCTTCTGGAGCCCCATGTAGTAACAGATGGGTGACATCACTCAGGCTTCGTCCATTGATATCTACAGTCTATGGTATAATGAGGATTCTTCTAGTATTTCTACAATTGCTTGCATAACAAAAGTAAAGACTAAGCGGGGAAAAGGAGAAGCCACATTTGTGTAAAACGTGGTGCAGATCTGTCTATACCTGATATTGCCAGAGGTCAGAGAGGCATGTCTGTGCTTGACAACAACAAAAAATTGTCTGTACCTTCTTGCGTGTGGGTAAATCAGGCCTGTGTAAACTATGATGGTGAAATTTACTGAGGTGAGTACACATGCTTAAGTAGCAAACACAAAAAGCTGATTGTACCACGTTGCATATAAAAGAATGGGAACATTTGTGCATGTGCACACGTGTGTATCCATCCACACACCTACTAGAGTCATTACACCCCTGCTTCTCCCTTCAAGTGGAAAAACACTTTCTCCACAGCATCCTAACTCTCCTGATAGCTCCCAGTCAACATCCACCCCTGTCACCCTTGCTCAAAAAAATCCTTGAGGAGGTCAACTGAGAGATTAAGAACCTTTAAATGGGGTCATGGAGATCAATGATCAAACAGAGTGCACGGCCCAGCCCCCATGCCCCTACACCACCCACTTTATTTCAGGAAGCCTGATAATAGAGACAAAAAGGTTGGCTAACTACTTCCCTACGCCATGACCCAACCACCCTCTTAATCTCTGCCGGTGGGGTAAACTACAGCTGTCACAGACAGTTCAACCATTAACTGATCCCAACATCTTCATTATCTGGATGGGAACTTCAGAAATGTGAGAATAATATAGGTTTAGTCTAGTTAGTGAAGGAAAAGCTGGGTATTATTTAAACACACTGTCTTTTAGTTTGTTGTCTCTAAATATTGAGTTTACAAGAAAACCGACGTGCACAGACACCAAATCAGAGAACATAGACATTACAACCCTAAACTCAATAGATCCATAAATTATAAGACTCTGCAAAACTAGGCAATTACACCTGTCATACAGTGATCTATTTTTTTTTACCAGCTGTGAAAATGTTCTCTGAATGTTCTCTGCGTTCAGGAGCCGGTTGTGGGTTTTCCATCATTGTGTGAGCCACATTCCTGTGGACAACGGGAGAACAGAGCAGGCTGCGGAGGAACCCTCTCAGCTGTGGGGCTGAGGAGATTGTTCCTCCAGAAAACACGCCATCCAATGAGTTATTTCAGATGCTGGATTAAGTTCAACATTTTAGAGCTACAAGCTAGATACCATAAGGAGTTTTAAAGTGTGGAATTAGAAAGGATTACATGGAAAGATATCTAAAGAATAAATTAAAGTTTGATGGATGATACAATAAGGGCCCTTGGGCTGGATCTCTTAAATGATGCTATGAACATATTGTACAGTTATATCATTTGTCGCTGCAGGGCTACACATTTCAGTCAAAAAGATCTTGGATTCCAGGAACAGTTGTAGTTATAGCCAGTACAGCTTCAAAGAACTCTAGAGACGTTTGAGGAGCTGTGTTGTTTTGATGGTTTTTGGAGGAACTTTTGACAGCTCTATGAAGGAGCAGGTACGGGAGGAATGAGCAACGCTTTTAAAAGCCTTTGTTTTAATATTTTAATAAGATTTTTTTTTTTACTGAGAAGAAGAGAGGAAGGAAAATACATAATTTTATCCATTTCTGTATTGTTGAGTCTGTTACTCAGTGTGGAAAAATATTGTCTGTCTTAATGTCCTTGAAAAATTATATTTAAAATAAATTTGAATTAAAAAACATTTTGGTGACATACAGTATTTTCCCTTCTAGCTAATAGTGATAGCTTACATCAATATAAACTATGAGATACTATTATCTATATAGCTAATGTGATTCATACATTTTAAGGAAATACGTTTAAAGAAATACATTTATTATAGTTTTTTAATAGCTACACTGTAGTTAGCTTTTCTAAATAATGTTGACACTTAAGTTATAGCTAGCATCTATTTTTATGTTAAACACTATATTACTGAGTTTGGCAGTTACCGTATGTTGCACTTGTTGAAAAGTTATTGTTAATAATACTAGATAATATTTGTGTTTGCCACCATCAATCCCTGAATACATGAACTCACGTTACACTATCTAAAGTTGGATGCTTGAGTTACAATAAATCAAACAAATGTTTGAGAAGGTTATTTTCCTATTCATCATCTTTTGTCAATTAATTTGGTCATCTCTGCTCATTTCAGTGTGATATTTTTTATTAACCTCCTAATTGTTTTTAAAAGTTTTTTTTGCCATATGATGATGATGCATGTCATAAATTCTGAGATTTTGGCACCGGCAGACTGGACGGACCCATGAGGACACTGGGACACATTGAGAGGAAGTAAACCAGCCTCAGGTGTCACTGGGATAAGATGCAGACTGACCCCATTCTGTCCATTCTAAAAGACAAAATGGACCTGACAAGGGTAGAGAACAGAGAGTACATGGAAAAAAAAGTCCACTTAGCAGTCACTTATGGAGTGTTCTGCACTCTGATTCTCAGAAAGTCCAATTTTTCCCTGTATGATTGCTGAGTTTTGAATTCAAATGTAATTCAGTTGAAATCCATCACAAAGAGGACATACAATATGTAAATGGTGATCCATTTGCTTGTCGTTTCCTTTATGTTTGCATAACTTTTATTTATCTTTCTAACTCCAGGTCTTCCAATGATCCTAGCCGTGTTACTACGCTCACATTTATTCACTAAGAAGGTAAATCTACGGTTACAATCTCACAATGCTTTTGACAGTGCAGGTTTTTGTCAACAATGAAATATGTAAGAAAACATTTTTTTCTAACCGTTCCTAAATGATAATAACTTTAATATCTGTCAGTTTATTCAACCTGATCAATATCCTTAGTGTTCACAATTGATCCAATCCCCACAGAGTGATTTGTCAAGAACCTTTCTGGTGGGGGGGGGGGGGGGGGTCATTGGAGAGAATTACAAATCTGGGAGAAGGAGTGGGGAACGAAATGCGGGAAAGGAGCTACAGGTTCGATTCAAACCCGCTTTAGAGGACTTTAGCCTCACAGGGTGCTTCAAGGAACCTTTTTGAATTGAAAATGTTCCCCAATAGCTGCTTTGGAGAAGGAAAGAGAAAGGTTCCTAAGAGGCTCTGTTCTTTCTACAATATTGTAAATGGAGTGGTATGTCATGTTTGAGGCAAGCATTTCTGTGTAGATAAAGTTATGCTAAAAAGAGCAAATCAAAAGGAACTGTACTAAAGTGTGGCATGTCCAGGATTTAATTCTACTGTCTCTACTTCGTTTTGGAAGTTTGGAAGAGCAGAATAAAGTAGGCACATGTTATGTTGGCATATTTGCTTTTCTTCCGCAAATTAAGAACATGAAAGAACAATAAAATCACTCTGATATTTAAATATCTATATATTCTACCTGCCCAGGGACTGCAGATGGAATCTAGCTAATCAGCTAAATCTGGTGCATTGCATCTCCTCTCACTGATTGAGCTTCATGCATGTTGTAAACGGTCCCTGTCCTGACAAACTAAACAATAAACTCAACTATATACTTCGAGCGTATCTAAACAGGTTTGACTGGTTTCAAAAGTGATGTGCACAATGTGTAGAATTGGAAAGAAATGTATGAGAAGATGTGAATGAAGGGTTAAATCAAAGGCTACAGGCCAACGGTGACTTCATTGATGCAGTGCAGATGCAAAGTCTCACTTCACCACTTATCAGATGGCATTTCAGTCTGTGTAATGCTTTTTCTCACCGTCTGTCACTCCCTGTGCATGTGTGTGTGTAAGTGTCGCTCTCTGACACATTCATACATAAACAGTATGTAAGTGTTACAATGTTGAATAAGAGACATACACTATTAGTGACAGTAGTACCAAGAATGGGACTTTCCTTACATTTCAAACATTAAAAAAGACGTGATCAAGTCATTGATCAACTGTAATTAAAAAGGTAACTTCATTAAATATGTAACTGTAATAAAGTTACACATCGTAAAGCAGGGATTCTTATAATAAATCAAACAATTTATGACAATTTAAGTCCCAATGGTGCTCTAAATATAAGGTGCAGAAAGTACAGTAGGTTACAGTAGAACTCAACCTCTAAGAGGGATTACTATTGACCTACTGTACGTTAAGACAAAAGGCCTGTTTATGCAGGTTTTGAAAACTAATGTAAGATGGTCTTGGTTCATGTTAAGATTGAGTAAACAGTGGTCAACAGGTGCCAAGAGAAGTAAATTATTTTAGTAAATTATTCCTACTAGGATCAGCTGAAGGCAGAAGACATGACAGATAAGAAACAAACATTGTCTGCGTCAATGTGCCCGCGTGTATCTGAGTGTAACTGTGTGTCTGCCTGTCAGTTTCTGTCAAAACATGGAAAAATTATGATTAATGATTGTTTGCATGCTGGTCGGTGAGGAGGTCACAATCTGTCACCGTCTCCACTCTCCACTCGGCTTGTTAGAACAGTTGACTTAATTTATTCCGGAAATTGATATTACTGGAACATTGTTAAAAACAATTAACACCAACTTGTTATAATCTACTTGAAGGTTTTCACTGGTTTGCCACACAAAATGTCCCACAAGTGTATGACGCATATGAATGGCTTGTCTGTGTGGTGTAACTTTGTCACAATGGATAAGCAATATCAGACCTAGCTTTGGTACACTGAAAACAGATGTGCTTCTATTCATTCCAGGCTCTGTTTTCCTCACAGTGGACTAAAGCATATAAGGGAATGTTCAGGAAGGGATTGACTTGAGTATGAGTATGAGTGTGTTAGCATGTGTGTGAATGAGTTTGGGACTTAGGAGTGTGTACAAGAGCTAAAGAATGGCAGATTATGTGGCGTTCTTCCTGTTGAGTCATTGAGATTTTGATTGTTTCAATGCTTTAAATTTGGGAGTCATCGACATGGTTCTTAAAGTTAGATAATTCAACCTCTTCCCTTTTTCATTCATTTACAATTTTTTTTTTTTTCCTTCATTACAGTGTTCTCTCCCTCTTTTCATAAGACAGTTCTATCCCCTGTTCTCCCCTTGAACTCTCTCACCCCTCTGTCTCACTCCTATGCACCACCATTGTTTATTTCACTCTTCATAATGTGCTCAATCAGTTTCATTTTGACTTCTCTCTCTCCTTCAGATAACACAAGCGCCAATAGAACCAAAAAGCCACCTAATAACACTGACAGTGTTTTCTAAAACAAGAGCCCATCGTGGATGCAGTCCATTAGGCCCATCCATCCAAACAGGCCTGCTTTGTTGAGGTGTTATATCAACAGGGTGACCTCCCCTCCACTCCTCCCAAGCTTCCTTGGGCCCCCCAACGGCAGGAGATTGATGTCAACAAGGAATTTTGTCCCACATTTCCTTCGACCTCCTCCAGACCCACCCTGCTCCTGAAAAACACTTGCACCAGCACAGAGGGCCCCAGTGAGGATTTAACAGGCGCACTGAGCTAAGTTACCCCACCGCCACCTTCTGTCACCCCTCGCTTTAGTAGTGCCAGAAACACCCAGAGTCACTAACATGACACCGTAAACAAAGAGTGCCCCAGAAAACAGCACCAGCAAATGCAAGTGTACATGTGTGTCTGTGTGTGTTGAGGAAATGAGCCACCTTGCTCTGTCAACAGAGCGGTTGCGGGTGAGAAGAGGGTCAACATGGAGACGTCATTTGTGTACAGTGTCATTGCCAGTAGAACTGCCAATACAATTCAGACTAACTAAATTTAGGCTACTTTCATGGGTGGTGCCTGCCAAACATTCACAAGAAGCGAGAACCTGCAATGCAGCTGCTGTCTTCGGAGGTTTGTGGAGTTCAGATGAAAATCTGCTGCAGGATTCAAGGGTCTGCCGTAAGACATTTGCAAACCTTAATACATGCTCCAATAAAACTCCATCTGTTGGCCTAATCTAATTCTCCAATCTAGATCACGTACAGATCCTCAGTGACTGACTCACTACATGGCTCTCTCCACAGACCTGTATCCACAGCTGTAACATTATACACCATGTAATGGCTGTCCAAGGGAACGTGCACTTCCATATTTATATACACAATCCTTTTAAAATCCATCTGGGACATTAAACACAATTTACAGAAGAACGTTTCAAAGCAAGTCCCCGGAGACTGGGGCTTAAGGTTTCTGAAATGACAAAATGATGAAAACAATTTATAGATAAATCAAAATGTTGTGTTTCAGATGATACCCGTTATGAAAAATACCAACCATCATGACCAACGAGTAGCTTAATATCTTACCAATTAACCTAGAAAATTGATATTTGAAGGGTACAAAATTGGCACACCTGAATGAACCCACATTTGTCCAGATAGTCTTCTGGAAAAGAGTTTCAGGGTCTATGAAACCACTCCATGGGAGAGGTACTTGAGTCTGCAAATTGAAGGGGAGCACAGTTGTAGGTCATCCAGCATTACATTCATGCATCACATGTGGTATACACAAAACCTTACACAGAGCTTCTTGTTGTAATTTAGAACGATCAGTCAAATAAACATTTAGACATGCTTAAATCATTTAAAGATTTCAAAGCGGTTACTAGGAATGTGACTATGCCGATTTTTCTGGAGCAAACTGTTATGATGGATCAAAGGTTATGACTGTGGTGTAAAAGGTTATTTTTAAGTATTATGGATTACAATTATCGTAGACATTATTAGAACCTTTACTGGTGAAAATAAATGTAATAGTAATGTAGAAATGATGATCATTTGCATAAAAACAACTTTCTTGTCCGAGAGTATAAAAAGAAAATAGTTCCAACTCTAACTTACTGTTAATTAAAGCTGGAAAAAGTTCAAGGTTAAGACATAACAACATGTCCACCTTTCTGCTGACAGTATTTTTACAGTGTTATTCCACTAACCCGGGGATGACCTCATGAACGATGTCTGAAGCAGGAGTATTACTGAAGTAGCTCCACTGGTCTAAAGCATCTCAAAGCAATGTGCACTGACCCTTAGCAGGACTTGTTTACTTAGGAGAAAGCTATTGGAAATTCTAATAAATAATGAAAAGAAACATAACATACTGGGTATGTATGGTGTCTTGTAAAGGGCTTTAAAGTATGCATGCATGTGAGATTGAATTCTACAGTAACACATAAGGCGGTGTAGCTAATGTAGCCGCTTTTTCTTCGCTATGGAACAGAGGACAAGCAGAGTATGGTTGTTTAGTTTAACAGCTTAAAACAGGTTTATAGGAATATAAAATACCACTTAGCTAAGAAATCAACATCTTAAGCATAAAATATCTCCATCACCAGGAGGACTTGACACACCATTCCCAAACCCTTTAGAAGCAGCTGTTTAAATCTAAATTGAGAAGTAAGCCATGGATTATCAACGAGAGTTCAACTGTATATGACTTGAGAAGTGCTGCCAGTCACAATGTACACAACCAACACTCTCTAGGGTTCACCCTGAGGCCTCGGTGTGATTCTTCCTCCAACCCTGCTGCTGAGGGTGATAAAATCTTGGGAACAGGAAGTGGCATATCTTCAATTGTGCTTTTATCCTGAGCTGAGGAGACACACTGCACTTTGACTGGACCAGCTAGGCCAGTACTCAGAGTGGTTTGCCACCTGTTTCCTGACATGTACCTTGGTACTTTCAGTGTAACTTTCATTTAATATTAAGCAACTCTTCTCTAGAGTGGAGCATTTTGACAACCTTTATCAATAAGTAATGCGAACACATAAATGTTCCCAAACTTCCTGAAGACAAACCATTCACAAGTTATGGGCTGAAGGAACAATGTATGGTAGAAACCAGCAAGTACATCTTCATTTTGTAGGTCATGAGAAAATCTAAATAAACAGTTAGAAAGCCAACATTTACTTTTATCAAATGGGGTTTGTGTTTGCCTTTAACAGCAGACTGAGAGAGTTTTGCATGCTCAGCAAACAGATAAGACGTAACAAATTCCTAAGGAGACAAATACATTGTGCAATTTGGAAGATTTTTTACCGAAATGTTTACAAACATGTTGCCAATCTATTTGTACATTTGAGACAGTGTGCACATTTTTGGTTATTAAAAGAATGATATTACCCTAACCCCCAATTCACACATACTCCGTGCGCGCCGTGGTCTGTCAGCGCCGCGCTCTACGTTGTACTTAGCTGCCACTCTAGTCAATCATTGTGTTCACACGCTCTGCTCCGTTTCAAATACGCAGCGAGTCTATTTTCGCCGGAGTACGCTGCAGGCACGCGTCAAGCTGGACAGAATATGACAAGGAAATGCACAGAGAATCCGGTCAATTTCAAAATAAAACACAATATACGGACTTGCGATCGTATTTTTCCTCACTTTATCAACATTACGTCAAAACAGGCACCGAATTAACAACAATGCATCCTCAGAAAGACAAAGCAACATGTTGTTTGCATGTTTTTCTCTTTATTCCCGCGGGATCTTGTAGTTCTCCTTTGATGTGTCATGGGTGCACTCTGCTGCGCTGACGTCCCAGAAACGGATCCAGTGTGAATGGGTGCGAGCCGTCCGACGGAGCAAAACAGTGGCACTCACTGACCCCCATGAGAATGGGGGTTAGACTTTTTGTTGCTGTGGTATTGCACAGGTATCAATATTAGTGGGTTTTTACAGTATCATATAAAAAGTTTTAAGTCTGGTATCGTGCAAACCCTCAGATACTCTGAGCCCTCCTGTGTGCCTTTTTTCACATCTACGAATATAAACTAATAAGTATATTGTTTGAACCTTAAAGAGCCCATATTATGCCCTTTTTGGGGTTCGTATATTTAATCTATGTACCTACTTTTGTACGTTCACAATAGCTAAAGTTCTACAAAAGTGTCTGTTTTCACGTTCTGCTCCTCCTTGCTCCCTCTACACTCTGAGTCCATCAGCTACACTCTGTTGAGCCCACACTGTTAGACCCCATGTGGGCCAAGTCTGCTGATCCGCTCTGTCGTTATTGGTCAGTTGCTCAGCACGGTTCTTGGAAATGTCCCGCCTCTTTTACCATATTGGGAATGCAGCCACTGGCTCCGTCCGAGGGGAGCATGAACATTAGCACCTTAGCACTACTGTGCTACCGCAGGCTACGGCATATCGTGGGCGTGCTACAGAAGTTAATGGGCGTGCAACATGAGCTACAGGGCTTGCCACAATGAGCCAATGGGCTTAGATCAGTGATCTCACACTGACAATGACGTCAGACTGACAAATTTTTATCGAGGGGGGCTAGAACTGAGCGTTACGTGAAGCTAATGCTACAGCTAACAGGAGGACGTAGGAGAAGCTGCGTTTCCGCGGACTTTCAATTTTTGCACGTAGATGTGCCTAAACATGCACAGGACACGTGGAAAACACACTAAAGAGCATATAAAACCAGAAAAAGCATAATATGGGACCTTTAAAGAGCTGTACCTGTTTCTCATTTTTGTCAGCGTGCTGCTTACAAAATATTTCATTACAGAATGTAGAGCTCATTTTATTCTGCATGTTTCCAAGATGTCCCATAACTGAGGTAAAAGCTGCTCTAAAGTGAACTTTAAGGAAAGCATGGAAACGTGGGGAGAACTGAAAATAAACTCCAGGAAGGGACCCTGTGGATGTTGAGAAAAAGTTTGGTTAACATAGAGAGGGTATGCCCCGCTTGCACTCTCCAGTGGTTGAGTGGGCTTAACACCCCCCCAAAAGATGAAGTCAATGACTAGAGATGGGTTCAGAAAACCGGTACGTGATTGGTCAGTACTGAGAGTACTGATAAGCTCATGGACAAACATTAGACCCTCTTTTTTAATGCAGGGCATTCAATAAGCCCTGGCTGTCAGCTGTACAGCAGACTAGTCACTTTATTACTGTACAGCCTGCTTCTTTTTCTGTTGCTGAGTCTATTCATCGACGTTGTTGACAAAAATCAATGACGAAATTAGTCAAGGACAAAAGTAATTGTCGATCATTAGTTTGGCACATCATAGTCATGTTTTAATGCTGTACACGGACATAACATCTTTTTCTAGAGCTGAGTGGCTGCTCTCACACGCACACACACTCACTGACTTTCAGTCCCTCTCCATCACTCGCTCTATCACCCAATTTATCCCTCCTATAAGAAAATTATCGCCTGTGAGATTTATCAAGCAGACCTTGCTTGTGTGTCGATAATGTGTATTTGAAGAGAAGTCACCCTGGACGTCTGTCTTTGAAAAATCATCTGAGATTCATCTTGACAAAATAAAGTTCAGCCCTGCAGTGTTTTTTTTATCTTATTTATAATTTCAGTCCTTCAACTTGAAACCTTTCCTCGAGAATGCTTTATCTTTTTCTCTCCCCCTCATATACTTCTCTTTCCAGAGTAAACCCTGACCCTGTTATTACAGTTATAGGGATTAAAACAAAATTACCAGTCCTGCATTGACTCTGAATATTTTTAATGGCATATTTTGTGGAAGATAAATAAGATGCAGCAGATTCTGTCAATGGTTATCGTAAGACCATCCACTGAATTTAATTGAATTGAGACATCTGTGGTTAAGAATTACCACTCCAGCTTGTCAAAAGAAAGAAAAATAGGACATCTGAATGTGGATGGTGTAGAAATTGATACTACTGCAAATGAGCACCATCTGCGTATAGATCTTTAAAATGTGTTGTTGCAACTGCATGAATGTCTTTATGCCTGACTTTGTTTAATCAGCTACATAGAATAAATCAAAGTAGACAGCGTGACAACTGCATCAGAACAAACATCAGCTTCCCTAGCCTCCCTGATCATGTCGCTTAATGCGAGTCATTCCTTATGAACTGAAATGGCCGACATTCAGCTCATGCCTCCATCCCCATAAGCCAGTCTCACGTGTCACCAGTGTTTGCAAACAGCGCAGAAAAGTCAATACATCCAGAGATTGATGCAATGACGGGTCAAATATGGCAGAGGACACATCACGCTATGACCGGCGGGCAAATGTGACTCACAGACTGAAATAATTGGCTACGTTATGAGAGCCAACAAAGAGACCAGTGTGGTCGGACTTAATGCAAGCAGTAACCATTTAAAATATCAATAAGATTAGAGGGTTTACGTGACTGTCGTGGCTGGTGCTGAAGTGCAACCAGTCCAAACTAATTACTTAAACTAAGAGAAATTGATTCAAGCTATAGCTTTTTGTCAGATTCATTCAGCCTGGGTCCCAACAGAATCTGGTATAGAACTTTACTCTCTGTTATTTTCCACTACAGATGTAACATAGATGTTGAGCAGCAACACCGGTGGTCCAGGCTAGGAAATGCAGATGGTCCTCTCTCTAGGCATCCATTTTTTAAAATCCTTCAGACATTAAATCGGCCTCTGCAAAGGTCTATCTACTTTTTGAGTGTGCTGGAAAGTGAGGTTCCAGGTTTTTGAAACACGAGTGAGCAGTGCACAGGGAATGCCACACTCATAACCTACTTCAAGAGGCTCCATCAGCGAGAGAGGTAGACTGGTATATACATGGCTTGTAAAGAAAACAGGTAGAGAGAATAAGAGAAGTGGGTCATTCTCTACAGTCATGCTGTACATCAGGGCTGTGTGCACCAGCAGTGATGAATTGTGTCCAGCAGGGAGGTGGTGACATGACACTCTCTTTCTGTGATTACAACTTGACTTTTCTACTATCCTCTAATGAAAAAAAAATACTGCAACAAGAAATTGTGCTCCGTAGGGCTCTGTGCATGTATTTCTAACTGACCATCGTACAAGTAAAAGTCTACACAAAGATGATAAGAACCTGCCTAGAACATTAGGGAGTTAGCAGCCCTACAAAAAACTCTGCACTTCAGTCTCAATTTGTTTCGTTCCACAAATTGATGCAGTTCCCTCCTTGATAACCCAAAGAAATTACCCTGCTTTTAAATAAGGATAACGTGTTATGGAAATAAGTTGTAATCTAAAAAACTTTGTTCACATTGAGTTACTGAAACTTACAGAAAATCTGAGTTATGGTGTTAATAATCATATCTTTATTTTTTAAAATCTGCTTGCCAAAGAGCAAACAACAATAGAAGTCTTTATTTTAATTAGCAGGACAAACATACAGGCGAACACAGAAATAAAGGAAATCTGTCTTCTAGAGCCAAAGAGCTGTTTCATGGTCCATTTACTTGCAAGGATAAAAAGCAAGCATCTTGGAGGCACGTGCCCTGCATGTTCTCTAACCTGTGAAACAGATGGATGTTTTACAAAAAGGGAAGCTAAGATGAGAAATCCTGAAACATTCAAAAGAAATGTAATACTGAGAATGGCTAATTGTCATGTCCAATATATTTGTTAAATAATACATTTTATACTCCTGCTATTTTTGATAAAAATACTTTGAGAAAACTGAGACTAATGTAAATCCAAAGGATAGACCATGTTAAAAGACAATATGCTATTTGAACTATTTTACAAGCTCTACATCGTTGTTGCACCAAAACCAGAGCAAAACAAATACATTTCAGCATACAGATCCAGAATGTGGTGGCAGGGAACATCTTTCATTGTAGAGGGACATTTGGTGAATGGTAAATGGACTTGAGCTTGTATATTGTTTTCTAGTCTTCTGACTACTCAAAGTGCCTTTACACCGCAGGTCACCTCGGTCATGTAGCTGCAGAGATAGAACCTCTGACCTGCCAATTGAGAGATGACCAAGTCTACCACTAAGCTACAGCTGCCAGATTGTGATGAGGTGGGAAAATCCCCCCAACATGGTCTTTCCATGGCATCTCCTCTGAGCTGGATGGGCCAAATCAACTCCATAAGGCGATGTTAGTCATTTCTTTAAAGTTAAACTTCTACCCTGTCTTATTTCATTGTAAACCTGTTCTTTCCAATCATTTAAACTTGAGAGAACAGTGGTTCATCAAATTGTCACACCTTCCAGATGTTGAAAGTCCCTTATCTTGAACCTGTAGGTGAGCCAAAACACCCTGCAAAAGAGTTAATAACTGCCTCAGTTATTGTGGAAAAAAAGGTCTCCAAAGTACTTCTATAACCAAGTCTTCTATAGTATTCAAGCAGTGAGAGTTTGACACTATGTGCAAAGTGGCTTCAGCCAGACATTCCCAGTTCAAATGTGTTTGGAAGGCATTGGGTCTTAAAAAGTCATCAACCTTTAAATGGTCAGTCAACCCCACAGTCCATGATATGAACAGAAGTTGCCACTTGGAAGACCATTCCAACCCTATCAGCCCCATGGTTTCTCTGTTATCTATTTGAGCCTTAAAGTAACAGTGCAATACTATGCCCAGGGTTAGACCCATCCATCGACCCATAAAGGCTGGATACCCCAAACAACTGCCCTGTGAGAACATAAACACGCTTTTTCCACTGACCAGCTGGGAGGCTGTAAACATCTCATCTGTGGTACCTCAGTATCTGTATTTAAGTATTCAAGTGAAGCGCTTACAAAGACATCAGCAAATATTGTTTTGTCGATTTGTATAAGCTGCAGTGCTTTTTTTGCTAAATAAAAAAATATATATATATTATGCAGGAGATGCCTGAGCTGCAGTAACTAAACAACACTGCTGTAAAAGGGCGAGGTTACCTGGTTTTGCGTTCTTGCAGCAGGCTTGTCCTGGTGGTTGGCGAGGATAAGGAAAGGCAGTGTGCAAAGCTGGGGGTGCTGAAGGGCCGAGTGGAGCTCGTTGCGGGCAGCCTCGAGGTCCTCATCTGACGAGGCACTGTCCAATACGAAGACCACACCCTGTGACCCCTGGTAGTAACGACTCCAGTATTTTTTGATATTGTCTGCTCCTGTCAACAGATGTCATCACAAATGTGAACTTCAAGGAGTGTTTATGTTCAAAGAAGTTTTTACTGTTGTTGCAATCATGCAAAAAACATTAATGAAAGAAATGCTAACACTTTCCTGAAATTGCGTATTGTTCATTGTCAGAAATAAACATTTTAAGTAACTTTATGAAATGACTTTAAAACAAAAGAAAGTTCAGTGAAATAGTTGTTTTTAAAGTAATCTGAATTTAGACCCCCCCAAAAAACATAAAGAACCCTTCAGATAGAGAAGTAAGAAACATTGTAACAGAAAAATCATCAAGACATGGCATAGAAAAAAACAACTAATACTTCATAATACCCTTGTATTAGACCTAATCTCATGTATGCATTGACATTTATTTATAAGGGAATCTCTTGTTGTCTGGTAGATTTTTTTGTAACAAGAGCAGCAGATAGTTTCTTGGACAAAGGTTTTTTTTAAAATAATAATTTACAAATAATTACTGCAATGTTGTTTTCAATGGTGTTCAGTCACTTTAAGAACAGAAATCAATGACGCACAATTTAAACCTTCAAACATCAACGGTATTTGGTTTGTCTCAAGTTTCTCAACAGTGTTCTACTCATTGTTAAAACAAAGGAATGAACTTCAAACTTCTTAAAGTACACACATATTCATTGGATTATCTGATTGGAGTCTGGGCTAATTTTCAAGGCTACACTGACATTAAGTTCACAGCGAAACACACATGGTTCCAGTTTGTGTGCTAATCTGGAACACAAACGTCTGCTCACAACGGTTAAATTCAAGGAACGTTATTAGTGTAAGTCATTTGAGGAAGAGACTGACATACTCACACAATGTGAGTCAGTCTGCTCACTTTTCCCACCAATTTCTTTTGCTTGTACTACCAGCCTGTCCTGTGCTTGTTGAAAGGGTTAAGGTTTTGAATAAGAAATACAATTTTTAATTGAGAAATTTAAACCTAAAAAACATCCTGTTCTTCTATTTTCCAAAAATAATTCCTGTTCACTATCTTTAACTAAAGGGTGCTTCATCAGGGTATGTTTGAAATTCATCAGCTCATAGGATTAGATAGACTCCAAACTAAATCTTAACCACTTCATTGACTGCCCTGTAACCTTATCAATATCTCACCTGAAGGTAGACATATGATTAGAAGAGCTTAGTGGGACCTTAATCTTAGAAACCCATGCTCCTGCCAAATAACAAACCTGTCATCAATTTTGGGTCCTGTCAACCCGCTGGAAACCCACACTATTTTGAATTTGGAAATGCTTAACCTCTTCAAAGCACATCTAAAACACCTCAATCTTTACCTAAAAGTGCGAAAACTTGGTCTGCAAAGCATTTATGTCAAATTGTCATCATATTAGTTATTTGTACAATATAAAATGACTGCCTGATGACAGCTTCTATTACTCTCTACATTGTTGTGGAAAGAAATAATTCATACCAAATAACATGATATGCTAGTCATATCCTCTGTGTTGCTCATGCTCAATAAGCATTTTGACATCCTGCCTTGGAATAATTGAAATCCAATGTAACTGACTGAACACAACTTGACCACAGATGTTGATGTCCCTAACAGAGGAAACAACAAAATGCAAGCCAACAGGGGAAGGGTTGATTTAAGGTGGAGTGTCAAAGCAGAGGCAGTGTCAGTTTTTTTGCTCATCATAGTTATGCATTTTGTATACTCTGACCTTTTTACGACAACCTGAAAGTTCCTTTCAAAATAAACAACTCAATTTGCTTTTGTAATTTCAAATTTACATCTTTTAAAATACTTGTTTTTACCTTCTTCACTTAAACTTGTCCTTGACTCAGATGAACACTGTCCTTTTCAAAACATGTTTTTCATGATGCTGTCCTGTTCTACATGCTCACCAAACTTATTAGCGTCAAACAGAAACACTTAGACATCTTATCACATTGCATACGCAGGTCCACTTGTTTTTAAAAGGTTGCACCAAGTGTGGTTAAAATTATCCTCCATCTGCTGAGGATTGCAAAGGAACTGTTGTTTTGTTACATTTGCTCATATTAAGGTAACTGCCAAACAGTGATGAAATGTGAGGCTGGCAAATGTTTTTAAATTATGAAGTGCTCTCAGTGACATTTGCCTCCCTTCCCTCACGTTCTCCCCTCCCTTCCTTCTCTCCTTCTCTCCTTCTCTCCTCCTCCTCACACCTCTCAGTGGAGTGGAAAGCTATCAGACAAAGTGGCACTTGAGAGATTGACTAGGAAGTTTCTCTCATCTTTGTCTGGAAATGGTGGAATGTCCCTCTTGTTTCATTGGGTCTCGTTGGCAACTCCTGCCACCTATTGGTCTGATGGGAGGATTTCCAAACATGACATCATGATTATTGGGGGAGGCTGGCAGCCCTGCTGTTTAATAAATCAAATACTCCATGAGACAGACCTTGTACCGTTCCATGTTTTCTCCATTGCTGTCTAGTGTCCTGCACATTAGAACATTCGTGCAATGCAACCATATATGTGTGTGTGTGTGTGTATAGATATATATATATATATATATATATATAAATATAAAAAAGCACTAAAGTTGTCTTCGCAGCATGACAAATTCACAAAGCCTTCCGTTAAAATGGACACTGTGTCTCTTACTGTCTGTGCAGTACTGACTCATTAGTTGGAAGACTTTTTGCCTCATTTATTCACTGTCTAAGTTTTGACTGTTTGATTGATTTAGTTGATGGCTTTTACAAAGACTATGAACTAAACAGATCATGATCTAAGAAGAGCTGGGCACATGTCCGTATTAAACATTAATTATCTGTGTTATTTTTTGTAACAGTTTTTTGATGCAGACATTAATTTGAAAAAATATCGGAACATTTAATGTGCTCTAAATTTGGTTTCCATTAATGTTATTTTCATTACTTTAATTAACTTTCAGCAACTCAAGTCAGCTGACCTCTACTCATGCTCTTATTGGCTATAGTAGCCTAGAGCAGTGAATGGAAGGTCTCAATTGGTCAAATGAGATGTCAGTCAAAAGTTCAGAGTTCATGAATTAGTACAGAGAAACAGTTAAACAGCAATGGACATTTTGAATCTTTATGGATGTAATGTGTTTGGATTAAGTCTTTTTACTGGATTTGGATCGTGGGGAACCTTGCCGATGCAGTAGGACTGTTTTTGTTGTAAAATTATGACCGCAAGAGGACAGTAGCCTCAACCTTTGGGGGTAAGAAAAATTAATCAGAGAGACATTTGTTTGTCAGTGGTCTAAACAGGTGTGTAGATATTGGCTGCTGTGTTGAATGGATCATGCTGGTTTACATGGTCACACAAGAATCGTAGCTTTCTAGCGATGTTTGACATGAGTGATATACACAGAACAGCAGTTGTTTCAATGACGATGATATTGAGAAAACATTCTTAATGCCCCATGTGTTTCAGTTAAATATTTATGGGATTAACTGATATCAAAGTTAATGTCATGTTAACAGATTAACGGTTAACAGAGTTAACAGATGAACCAAGCCCACCTCTGTCTCTAAGTCTAGGGTAACATAAAAAGATCACATACTGAGTGATTAAGAAAGATTAGTAACATATCCATGGTCCCTTTACATCTCAAGTCTACAGATATGATTTACATTTTTCAGTTCACTGGTCACTTGGACTTCATACGTTCAGCTGTTTTCTTTGCAGGAAAGCGTGACAACAACATATTCCAATAAAGACACAATACCTTAAACAAATACATTTGTGGCATTAAATTTTACCTTCTTGTTTTACTGTTGGAAATAGAGCCATGCTTTCCAAGATGGATTGTTTGATGCAGAATGGTTCATCTGTGATGTTTATGTTGGTTTATATTTATGTTTCTTAATTAACCTAAACTCAAAAACAACTCAAGAAGTTATCCTAAAGTGAGACACTCTTTAAATGTACTCACTTTTCATACCAAATAGAACCTCAAAAAACACAAAAAAAGAAAAAAGATAAAGCACGTAAAGGGAAAGGTTGTTTGGTGTGACTTTAACACTGCAGACCATATTCTTTCTTTTAGCTTTAAATCTGTTTGTTCATCAATACTCTGACGACATTTCAGACGATATTACAATGTGCAGACAAAACTAGTTTTCAGGTCTGTGATGTCAGACAGTAACCTTCTCTCAGATCAAATAGTTCAAAAACTGATCTGAGGAAATCAGTCTCCTGGTCCACCAGTCTTTCTCAACCTCATAGAACAAAAGCAACTTTTTTTGAATCCCCTTAGAACAAAAGGAAGAGCGTCTGAAACAAGCAACGTAATGACTTATTCAATGTACTGCATGCAATATCCACATGTTAAACATGTTTACATGGTCTGAGGTTGGGGAGACATGAATCTTAATGTATGTGCTAGGCTTCATATATGTGATGATTCATTTTGTATGCACAGCCAACTGCAGCAGGCATATTACAAACAAGTATTACCACTGGATAGCTATAGATATAACTCTTCGGTACATACTAATGTATTACAAATGTTTTTGTAATAATTATAATATAGAACTTTAATAGAAAACAAACAGTTATTGTGTTGTCAGAAAAGGAAAACTTTTCAAATGGGTCACATTGAGCCTCTTAGTGTAGTTACTTCAGCTGAAATGGGTTAAGGTTTTTTTAAATAATTCTAACATGTCTTGTTTTCTAATTTCTCATTGACAAATCAATTGGTCAGTGAATCCAAATAATAGTCATCATAAATGTGTTATTTATACATTATAAAATGCTTGCCTTTCCTTAAATTATTGAACATTCAAATTCAAAGTTCATTGTGCATCTAATTTACTATCCAGTGTGGAGAGAAAACCGCAGTATGTTCATCTCACAAAGACTTAACAATGACACTGTGCATAAATGCATCATGACATAGAGTCTAATGGGAGAGAAGTCAGCCGTGAAGCTGGGTGGGATATTGGCTGTGTCTTTGATTAGCAGTTTCTAGGCGGAGTTTGGTTTTGTTGAGTGATGGAGACATTAACGTTCAAGGACAAAAAGTGAAGCTCAAAACATGTTTTTAACCAAACTGAAGAGTACATGTTTCATTTCTGCAGAAGTGATGATATGAATAGTAGTGGACGGGGACAATAAGGAAAACAGATATTCACTTGTTACGCACATTCAGCTGCCAACCATGTTTGATTGATCATATTACTTTTTCTTTGGCAAAGCGGGACTATGAGTTGATAAATCAAAGTTAAGACGCAAATGCCCGTAAAACACGAGGAAACTATTACACTGAAAAATTAAAAGCAGACTTTCTTTGGCCTTAATTCAATTTGTCTTTCAGCTGTGTTTACACACTGGTGTTTGTGACATCATTCAAAAATTCAAACAGCTTGTGATGGTCTACGTTTCAAAAATGAGTGACCAAAGATAAAACCTACTACCCAATATTGTTTCAAGTGAGGCTACTGTTGAAGCATGTTCTGTTTGTTGTTGGATATCAATGAAGGTATGGTTTTAGATTCCGAGGCAGCTGCAACAGCACTGTCTCATACATTTCTGCCTCCAATCTTTCACGCTTTTTGCCAGCTTTTATCTTCTAACACAAATGTGTTGCTAATCAGGTCTTTTCTTCACTCTTAAAAACACTGAAAGCAACCCTCTTTGAAGTGTTCTTAACGAAAAACAGACAGTTCTGTGAACAAAACATCTACAATACAGTGATGGGAGGGAGTGCTGGGACTGGGGAGGGAGGCCTCTCGTAATAAAGTTTGCTTACTTCATTGAGGAACAAGCTGGGGCGGGAGCTGGAGTGAGGTGGAAAACACTTCAGCTGTTGATACACTTATCAACCTGCAGTGTCAGCAATGTCTGTTTTTAAGTAAACAGTTCCTGTGTGAGGCCTGGCCTGAAACACAACTCAATCCCTGCCATTTACGCAAAGCAATAACAAATCATTAATGATATCTGCTTAATCTGGTTTTAATGGTTCAAAATCTGGTAGACAGAGCGTACCAGCATAGCTTAATATTTGGAATAAGAGAATATGTGTAACTATATGAAGTATTACACAAAGTACACAAAGTTAAAGTACAGTTACACTTGTACTTTAACAAAGACGTTAGCTTCGATTGCAGTTAATCAGTTAATTCCGTCAATATTTAAGTGGAGTTCAAATTAAAATGAACCATAACCAGCAAACAACACCAGCTTTTTGTAAAGTTTTTAAGAGACCATGATTGCTTAGGAGTCTCAAAATTAAAACGTGTCTGTATTGAAAGTTTTCAAATAATAGAAACTTTTATAATATATCACTTCCCCTGACAGCCCCAAACACTGAAAGCAACCCTCTTGAAGTGTACCTTCAGATAGGTAATATTCATGTCAAACATCGCTAGAAAGCTGTGAGTCTTTCTGATTTACTTTCTTACCGTCTAAAGGTGGAGGCTATTGTAGTCATGCAGTCATAATATTTCAATAAAAATGGTCCTGTGCATTGGCAACAGTCGGGATTCGGTACCTTGCTCCAAGGCACCATGGCAGTACTCACTAAGTGAGCTGATATCTCTCCAGCAACCAGACCAACTTAAAAAAAAAAAACTCAAATCAGGTAATATCCTTGAATGAGGCCCCAGATAGAGATCGGTTACATGTCTGGTCTCAGAACTTCAAAATCAGAACAGTCAGAACCCAAACACATCACATCTGCTTTAAACCCAAATGACAATTTACAAATTATTTCTATTCTGGTCAGTTCTTTTCCAATTCAGAGGAAAAGCATCCCTGAAGGGCAAAGTAACACACTCACTGTGGTCCTGTTTGATAGTAATAAGAACCACGTTGGGTCTGTGATGACTTACATGTAGTGGTTTTTTTCTTAGATGTACTCACATACTTTCTTTGGCTGCTGCCGGGCAGAGACACTAGGAAATGTGCTTCAATGTTTTTTGCTTGTCATATTCTTTGTATGTGAATTAGATCGATTAACAGTGGATGATTTAGACTTTACATATACAGCATACAATGTATCATTTAATAATTGTCTCAAATGCACAGAAAGCAAACAAGCACACTGAAGCAAACGGCTAAACTGTAAAAAGGATATCGGGGCAAATATCCAACACTCCACTTTGAATCAACAGCAACGAGTGGTGATCATCAGGACTACTTCTTCATCAGCTGTCATTGCGTGGCATGAAAGCTCACTGTGAAAGGGCTCGTCTAGACTTGACGTCATGTCACTGTCCAGAAGTATACACACACATTCACACATTCCTACACACACACTAAATAGATTCCTCCCTGTGTCCCCGGAGGTGCCTTTCCCATCTAATCTCCACACCTGCACCAGCTGGGTAACAAATGCCTGACACACTGAAGGTTGCCAGTTGCTAAATATTCAATGTCAACCATCTGAAAAGACTACATTAATACATTTTATTCAGATAAGTACAAAGGGCTTTCGTTTGACCACCACGATGCCCAGTTCTGCTGCAGTGCTGCTGGCTGCTGATTCAGTTCATAGTGTATCCATCTCTTAGTGCAGGCTAACTTACTATGGAATACATAATCCTTTTTTGAGATGCAATTGATTCCCAATTATGTTTTCAGATTATTAAATAATAAGTGAATGATAATAGGTGCCATTCAGGTAACATTTACCTGTAATGATTGTCTGATTTTTATTAAAAGGCCATGACAGACCCAAAAAGATTTACCACCTACCTCAATTCATCAGAGTTGAATCAATTTAAAATGCAGTGCTCATTTGTGACTCTGAAGCCTGATGTTTGTTTTTCTGTTTTAACCAGACACGACCACACAGTTTGTTCTCCAGCATCCACGTGTGTTCCATTTAAGCAAATCGTCTGCAGAAACATGTCTATTCATTTAATTTACAGTATAAGTTTGAATTTCGATTGAATTATGTTGTCCTTTCATCCTTCCACACTGCTGTTTCACCTCTGCTTTACCCTTTTTTTATGCATATACAAATATTCTACTTTCTCTGTAAAACATGTTGCTAGATTAACAGGTTTTACTTCATTTACAAAAATTTCAACCACAATGGGAACTGTTTTTTTCATTTGTTTACTTTATGCAAGAAAACACATTTGTACATAAAGCCACAAGAACTGGAATAATTAAAGGCATGTAAAACACTAAATGACAGAGAAAAGTCCTGTCTGATAATGACAGTAAGACAGGGTTCTTTATCAAGGCCAGGCAATGTGCTCAAATCAATAAGCACAGAGAGCTTGAACGGATTGAAGATTAAAAGAGATGAAAAAGAGACAAAGATGGAACAAATAACACATTCCAGAAGCAATAGTTAAGAGAAGACGGGATGTGAGGCAGAAGGGAGAGGAGGAAAATGAAAAAAACAGAAAGCATAGTTAAAGATGAAGAAAAGGAAAATGTAAAACAAGCCAGGGGGGACATCGATGATGAATGCATGGTTGGACAAACATATAGCGCAGTCTGAATCATTGCTGACTCCATACATCACAGATGCACATAAGCTGCTTTGTGCCTCTGGTTTAAGGGACAGCATGGGCTTATGACGATCCGGCCCAGTGCTCTCAGGTCAAGAAGAGTTAAAAATTCATTATCAGGCTTGCAACGATAAAAAATACAGTCAGCAGTCAATCACACTGTCTGGGGTTCACAGGCTGCAACTTTTTAATGGTTTTGTTCTTAAACCAACTCCAAGTGCCATGTTAGGGTCACTTTCTGTTCTTTGCTGTATGCAAGAATTCTGTGTGTGACAAAGTTGTTGACCCTAACATTTGCTTGTTTCCCATGTGTCCCTTCCTGTTAAACCTGGACCTAAACCTATTTTTTGAAGTGGGTTGAAAAATTATCAGACTCAGCCTGCCAAGCAAAGAAGAAGGTTAGAAAAACTATAATGGGGTGTACTTCTCTGAGGAAGAATTAAATATTTTTTTACTGCTCTACCAAAGGGGCAGGTTTTCACATTTCCTGCAGTAACCCACATACACAGGACTTGCTCTGTATTTCCTACTGTAAAGGGAGAATACATCATTGACATTGAATGTCATGACATTGAATGGGCTTTTCATTAGGAAAAGAAGGAAATACATAACAAGCGCTTCTTCCCTTGCCTTGTCAAGGCTCATCTATGAGAGCCAGCCACAAAGGTATTGTGCAAAATAAATTGTTTGAGGTCATGAGTAGTTTTTCTGTGCTTCACAATTAGTATCATCTTTCTGCATCATTGATGCATTGCAAAATAACATAAAACTAAATCAGGCATGTTTGCTTGTTTTACAGCCATGGGGAAAGGGAGAAAAAATACTGACAGAAATGGGAAGTGTTGGGAAAGTCTCTAACTAATAGTGCAGAAAGCGTTGTACTAATCACAAAACAATCTAAAAAGCTCATTATGAACATTTTGCAAGAGCACCAACTCTCCTGACTCCACATTTACGTCACAAACATTTGGAACTACAAGAACTACATCCACCCAATCAAGAGGGTGGCAAGTGGACATTTTTCCTCAGACAGAAACCCTGCTCTAGAGCTGTGTTCCAAATAAGTAGTCAGAAGAGGCGTCAAAACATCATGTGCTTGTTTTTAACATCTTCGACCCATCCATAATGTATGGCACCATAAATCGCTCTGTGAATTTACAAGAAAAGGAGCAGGGGAGCAAGGGTCCAAGCAGGGGGGAAAAGAGAAGAAGGGAAGTGATTTCATCATCCTTTGCTGTGGTGGTGGCAGCCCATACTAACTTATGTAAATCAAACATGTCATCCGTGGGACCACTGTTTTTCCAACCACAATAATGTCCCGCTAG
This sequence comes from Labrus bergylta, assembly GCF_963930695.1. Taxonomy (NCBI): domain Eukaryota; kingdom Metazoa; phylum Chordata; class Actinopteri; order Labriformes; family Labridae; genus Labrus; species Labrus bergylta. The sequence goes on along the minus strand of NC_089196.1, from coordinate 22,063,128 downwards.
ACTGGCTTTCAACCAATCCAGAAAAACCTCTTTTGAAAAACCCCTTATGCACTCTGTCCATATTTGGTAGCACCCTCGTTGGTGGTCCCCTGGTGCCTCTTTGTGTGTGTAAGTGTGTTGGTAGCTGTGCATGCATGTTTTTCATCTTTTCAGGAGTCTAGGTTGGGTGAGCCTCAGGAAACATGCACTGCACCTGTCATGTGCCTGAAGTCCACAGACAAAACATAAATTATTTAAACAACTAAATAAGACTATGAGTTTTCTTAAGTGACATGTAGGAGAAGGGAAAGCACTGATTTGTCCCTCTATCCCTTTAAGGACTGGAAGTCTCCCATTGCTTTTGTTCTGTTTACATGTCTCAAGCTCCAGGTCACTCATCTGTGCTTATTAAACCACTTCCTTGAGCTAGGTGCATTTCCAGGAATAACAGGGAGCAGATTGTACAGCTACTTCAAAACACACAAGCAGGTCTGACGTCTGTACACGAATGCCATGCGACCAAAAGGTGTGACGCTTCAGGAGCCAAAAACTAACATGCATCTGCATCCCTGGTATACACAGTTTATTTCATTAAATGAGATTGTATCAGAGCAAGTTTTATAACGTAAAAGATTAAGAAAAAATTATGTTAAATGGGGAAATTATGTATTAGGCTGTTTGCTGTGTTTTATTTAATGTTGATTGCTGGAAAAAAACTCAGTAATGTCTTGTGTCCACTAATGCTGTTTGTTTGTTTTTTGCGCTGGCATGGTATTCTTTACAAAATGCGGTTATACATTTACAGGGTTTAAAAAAATGATTTCATTGTTTTGTTTTGGTGAGTCACTGAAGCAATTCTCTCTGATACTCGGATACTCTGAGGTTATTGTATGCAGCAGCCATACTCTATTTCACCTAGAAGAGATTCAGGCATGGATGCACACAGTGGATTTCCAGTGCCAAAAGAGGAAAATGTTAATTTATATCATAAATGCATTACAGGGCTGAGCATGCATTTCTTACCTCCAAGTTCTTTTACATTCAAGATGGCATTTGGAAATGGCACTGCTTTGATGCTGAAACCTAAGAGGAGAAAAGTTTCAATCAGTGACTGTAATGATTTAAAGAAATTCTGTGCATATGTGTTGACAGACCATGTTAGATTGATGAGAGTATCCTTTCAATATTGGAAATGAAATTTAAAACACAACATTTTATAATTTAGTTTCCTCGGGATATTTGGTGTACCTTTTCCAAACCGCCAGCTGGTGAACACAACAAGGACTGACATCATATTGGGATTTCACAAATGAAGGAAAATAACACTTTGTGTGGTCCGAGTTAGCACAACAGAAAAACAAGAAAAGCTAAACAGGAAAGTGTTTTGTTCCGTATTGGAGTTAGCGGATAGAAGCTATGCCTAAAGTGCTGCCATATTAATTATGTGGTGTGTTTCTACAGTTTCATCCGGTGGGAAATACGTAGTAAAGACACTCATTAAGGGAAGAGATTTAATGTTGCACAAATGATGCTGAATTGTCAATGTGGGACATACGATTATGATCTATAAACTTGTGAACTGACTGCTAAATGTGGTTTTTAAGAACACTTCAACAGAGCAAAATGATGAAGTAATAAGTTAAAGAAAATGCTCTAAACTTCCCTCTCATTGCTCTTCTTTATCTTCCCTCTGTAGATGTTGGCAGGCACTGACAATGCTGACAGCTAAATCTATTTTTAGATAAGTGATGTTAAATTATTCTGTCAAGTTAAGTAATCAACTTTTTTTTTTTTTAACTTAAAAGTGTCTACTCAGTGGGAGATGCAGACACAGAAAACCAGTTACATGCAACACATTTAGGAACTACTCTTCATTAAGCTAGTTCCCAATGACTAAATCTAAAATGAGACTTCTGCAATAGCTCAAAGCTTTCTGCTGACAAAGCCAAGGGAGGAGAGAGAGTCAGTATCCTTGAGGGACTGCATCGAGTATATGGAAAGCAAAGCGTTGACTACCAAGAGAATGATGAACTAACCCTATTGGCTTCTCTTCTGGACATACTTCACACCAGCACCCCCACCTGACCAGAAGAAGAAGCTGAATATTGGCTGGTGAGATATAGCAGAGTGTTCTTGCACTGAGCACTGGGACCTTGGAGGATACTGAAGACATGCTTCCCCCTATTGGAAAGCAGTAATACCTGTATAGCATTATCCATGTGTAATCACATCTAGAGAACAATGTGTTCTTGAAAGCTTACATGTGAGGAGGTACATGACTCTGTTTAAGAACATACATTGTTACTATAGAACTGTTTTTTTTTTTCTTCAGTTCCATAGGACATGTGAGCATACCTGTTGTAGGTACAATGCCGTCGCCACCCTCACTACAGAGACGTGAGAGCAGGCTGGTTTTTCCAGCACCTGTCAGGCCAATGCACACCACATCATACTCTGGTCTTGGCGGTGGAGGTCCTTTACAGCACAGTGCCCGGAAACACTAAAACAAACAAACAAAATCATTAAAACGTTTGAAAAGACCACTTCTTCTGGGACAAAACAGGTATGATTAAGACCTAGCATTTAAATAGAAACAACTTATGGACTTGAGTAAAACCGTCTTGGTCTAAAGCTTTAGTGCATCTCCAACTCAGTAAGAAGGCTTTGAAGGCCACTAAAGCTGCCTCAGTATGATGCAGCATGAAAACCTTATCAAAGATTGGTCGTATATGAAACACTCCCTGATTGTCATTTGATGTAAGATGAATACATAGATGTTTAATTCATTTTATAACAGAATTTATAAAATTCGACCTTGAAATAATTTGTAGCAGGGATTACAAGCGTTACTTGCATGCATCTACACTCTAACGTAACATGTTTTTGTCTGCAGTGTGAATGTGTGTGTGGGCCCCGTATGACTGGCCATTATGGCAGCCAGAGGTAGACCTGTCACTCCATGAGTCATGGCCTGGGACTGAGGACCTGCTGTGAGACATTAAGGGGCAAATGCAGTGTGAACCGTGAACGAGGTCTTTAAACTTGTGTGTGGAGAGATCAGTATCCAAAACCAAAAGAAGATCTCTTTTATTAGCAAGACAGGAACCAGTCTGGACAAGGTAGGGAAGACACACACACTCTCTCTCTCTCTCTCTCTCTCTCTCTCATCCACTGTATCACATTTCAGGTGGAAGAACATCAACACAGATTGCTTACTGCCTTTGTCAGGGGACAACCCTGTTCAACACACTGCTACTCTGCTCAATCAAAGGCTCTGACAGGAAGGAAAACACACACACAAACACACAGACACACACACACACACACACACACGCACGTACACACACACACACACACACACACACACGCACACGCACACGCACACGTACCTGAACTGCTTCACATCTGTGCACACATTCTCCAGGTGTGCTTGGGCACACCATTAAAAACAGGGAGAAGCAGATAAACAAATGAAAGGATAAATTAATATTGTAAATAGGCAGCCTGCACATCTTAAAGAATTCCAATCAAATTTGAATCCAACTTTAGCTCAATTCTTATATGGAGATTGATCAAGCAAAATGTACAAGAATTTTCCTATGACAAGCAGCATTTGCTGCAAAGTGCAACCATTGGATTGTTGCAGCCTTGATTTTTCTGCATACCCCCAAACATCAGTGACCACCAGGGTCAGTTTTCAGAGCCATGCCAAAACAGAGCTGCTGTTTGATGGAGATGTGGGGAATCTGCTTTCAACAGAACCAGACGTTGGCTGAGCAACCCTACCCCCAGACTTTTGGTGAACCCAACAGTCTGCTCAAACAGGAAACTTTCTCCTATTCCGGAAAAACAGTAAGATCAGAAACACACGCGCATCAGATGGGGGATCACATGTTAAAACTTGGCTTGACGAGGTCATTCTATTCTCTTTGATGCTTTTTGCTCCTCTTGAAGCCTCTGCCCCCACCTGTCTGTTCTAAAGTAAAGATTTCTACAGAAGGTAAAATCTGCCCCCCAGCTGTCAATCCCATGAAATGATGGTCCTCCTAAAGAACACGGAGGTTGAGATGAGGTGAGATGGAGGAACAGGAGTAGCTTTGAAGTTTCTATGAATTGGAGGATTGTTGTTTAGTCACATGCTTATGAAATATTACTGAGACAAAATCACAAGAATGCAAAAGCCTTACTGGCTATGTGGGAGAAGAAAGACAGAACAACTCCCAGCCCCTCTTGATCCTTGTCCACGGCAGATTTCACAACAGTGAAAGGAGCATCCAGGGCCTGACCCTAGGGTCCCTGTGTACACAGTGGGCCCTGTGAGATCGAGAGGGATGGGAGCTCCCACCCCTGGCCCCCTACCTGACAGCACAAGATTGACGAGGAGAGCTTGTTCAAAATGCTCACAGGAGAAAAGTAAATATGTCCAAAGACCTTTGCTTACCTCGAGACATGCCCCTCCCCTGTCAACCCCACAAGCAGTGATCTGAGAGTCAGAGTGCTGTGTCACTGTTACCGAGAAATCAACTGAGACCATTGGATGATGACTACCTCCATAAATCTTAAAGGCATCCAGACCAACAGCTGAGATTAAAACTGTAAATTCAACAGTTATCCAAATGTTGTTGGATGTACAGTATGTTCACACCTACTGAAAAGGACTTAAAATACCCGCTAGAGGGTGGTTACCGGACCCAAGCCCTTCTGAACCTGTTGGAAGCTGATGAAAACATATGCCTGTGGAGGGTTACTTATTTTCTTATGGTAGTAATTTTACTGCCACTCGCCACATGTGTGCATTAAGGAAAGGGTAATCTTTGAGAAAAACTAATAAAATCTTGCAACTTCATCCCAAAATACAATCCATATAAGGTCTGCCATTGCTTGACTTTATTTATTGGCTTCCTCTGATAGGAATGGACATGTTTTAATTGTGCCTCCCTAAAGGACTGGCCCAGACATTACCTCACTGTTACTGTGAAAGCTGATTAGCTAGGCTTTATGTAAATGAGAAACGCTGACAAATATGAAGATAACTTAAGACATCGCCAGGCTGCATTTTTCAGATTCAAGTATCGTTAAAGATAATTGCCAGAAAGGAGGAAAAAAACAAGTCCAATAGCCCTCAATTTGAAAGAAGATGTCAGGAAACTAAATGGGTGACATAACTGGGTCTCCTGGCAGTGGATCAAGACTTGAGCAGCAACACAAGCAGAGGACACAACTGTTAGTGTACCAGTGTTTGTGTGGGAGCGGTCAGGGCAGACCTAGAACTCTACAACTTTAGACAATATTAACTTGTTAGTTAAAAGAATACACATAAAAATATAAAATAGAATATACAGCTCATAATCAGAGTTCAAATGCACAGCAGTGACTTTTTCTCCAATGTCTACCCTAAAACATTACAGACATACCACATACTACACAGCATCACCACCGTGGAGACTGCTGATCTTACATGACCTTCTGTTCATTTGCATACTATTAACATATGACCCCCTCTAGATATTTGAACAGTACATATATGGAAATAGTTTGAGGCACAGGGTTCAACTTCTTCAAACTGACAGGTTCAGTTGGAGTTGAAACATTTTATGGAAAACTGTTATAATAAGTGAGTCACAACCCATCATGTTACAAATTCACCTGATGTAGTCAGACAGAACAGGAGCCATGCTCTTTAGAAAGAAATCACTTTTTATTTTTAGAGGCAATAAATGTGAGTTAGAGGGAAGCCACAGCACAGGACAGGAGAACGGGAAGTGTCATGACAGCATGGTCCAATCTGTGGTACCCTAACAAGATTCCAGTTTCTATGGATTGGTTTTCTCCCTGCTTCAGTTGTGAAATAAATTCAAAACACTGGGGTCAGCAAAGGACACATGCAGCATATGGCCAAAAAGTAGTCCCGCAGTTTATTTTTTGTTAGTCATCGCCTAATCTGCAAAGACATGCTGCATGTATGTGCATTTAGATTTTCCGCCACATGTTAAGAATAAATGCTCATAATCAATCCTAGAACAAGTACTAGAGATGTATCGATTACATTATCTTTAGCTGATTCCTATTTCCAATTTTTACCTGGTCTGACCTGCTCATTCAGATTTTTGGCCGATGCCTTTCTTTAAAGCACTGTAAAAACACTGTACCTAAATCAACTCCTCTCTCAACTCAGTGCTTCCTGTCTCTCTTCAGCTGTCCTGTCTAAAAAAGGCAAAAAGGTCCAGAAAACAACTCTACTGATTCACCCTCTTTAGTTGATATCTCCCCAACCCTCGAATCTTTTTCTTCTCTGCTGACGGAAACCTCACAGCAACACTGCCGTCATGTTAGCTTGTTGCGTGTGTGGCCGTCTGTAGTGTTTGTGTTGCTGAGCTTTCAAAGTAATCAGTAAAATCTTAAAATCGATTCGAATAAACATATATTAGGGGGTGTTCAAAGGGAGGAAATTAGACATCAGATCTTCATCTAGATGAAAACAATCCACTCTGGGAGTCATCCAGAAAATCTAGAAAGGACTGCAAATAAAAAATAATTATAGTGCCCTGGTTTAAAAGCAGTAAGTTCCTGATGACTCGGTTACCACGATGTGGATACATATTGTCATAAAAAGGGGGTGTTTATCCGGAAACTACGGCTACAGAAAATCTGTCAACAAGATTTAGATGTAGATTGGTTGACTACCTGAAGCCAAATCTTAAGCAAATGTTAAGCCTACACCTAAGACACACACAAGCCATTGCATCAAAATTGCATCAATTCCACATTTTCAAATAAAGTATCTCATTCTGATTTCTCAACACAACTGTGCCATGGTGCACTTCCTCCTGAAAGGTATGGTTCACATCAACAGTTATGCTTGAACAGTTTACACGCATCACAGAAGTGGTGCTAACGAGTGTTAAAATAACTGACTTAAAAAAACGGTTCAGTGAAACACTTCAGGCATCACTAGGCAGACCAAACTACCAACTATAACTTCCTCCTTGTCTGCCAATTACACAAGCTGGGTATGTTTATTTCCCAACAACAGTGGAGCTTGTAAAAGAAAGAAGAGAGGGGGAGGAGAAAAGGAAAAGGATATATGAGACACTTGCTTCTGGGAGTCATAGCTTCCACAGACAGATAGATACAGGACATGGACGGGCAAGCGGGTGGTTTTTATTTTTCCAGACCAAGTGTCGGGACAACACTTGTGTTCAGGGCTCACTCGTGACCTTTGGAAATGACAGTCCTTTATATGGCCATCCCAGCGGAGGAGTGGCGCTAACAGATATGTGTGTAATACACACCAGCCACAGTCATAACACAGGACTGCAGAACCGGGGGTAAACGGAGGGCGGGATTGGAGAAGGGCATGCAGGAAGATAGCCTGTCAGAGAGGAGAGGCAGGGTAGAGGGAAGCAGGGAGGTGGAGGGGCTGCACGGGCTAAAGGGGGGATGGAAGGGGCACATTCATTCATCCTCATTCATCTTCTCCCCCCTTCAGTTGTTGTTGTTATTTGCCGCTTTGAAGCTGGATGGGGGGTGCGCGGTGGGACAGAGAGTGGCTCAGTACAGTGAGGGAGAGGGGTGTGTGGGGGCGCACTGCATGCCATTCTCGTTAAGAGGTGAGAGAGACATGCTAGACACACAAGGCTGCTCGCTGGACTTCCCATGCTTAGTCGTTACTGCGACGACCACAGATGGTTTCAGGCCTGGGACACTGGCACACCTCGGCAACACAACCACCTTTTCTTCTGCTTTGTGGAATGAAACATAGTCAGACCAAGACTTTGGGTTGCTCAAGTCCTCCTGATGCTTTGATCACACTTCCTAAACCCCTTACCACCACCAGGACCACCACATTCCCCTCAGTGAGGAAGCAGGCTAGATGATACCAGATGCTTTATGCTTGTCACTACTGGAAAGATGGACCAGCATATTAAACATTCAATTTCTAGATACAAAAAAAGAGTGTTTTCTGTGATGAGCACTGTGACATGCTTTCAACTGTAGCTGTAGAGGATGACATACAAGATTTACTGCACTTCAAAAATGATTGCTAACTAAGGACACTAAACAGGTGCCATTCATTACCCCTGCTTCAGAAATAGATCCCTCTACCAACACAGACACCTACATACACACACATGCGCACACACACAAAGAAACCTATGCACTGAAAGAGTGCACTACAACATTTGGAGTATTCGCATCACTCCCATTCCACGCCTCAATGCACATCCAGTTGCATGGC